>NC_048314.1:224913-467922 GCF_013100865.1 Trachemys scripta elegans
TCATAGAATCATAGAAGATCAGGGTTGGAAGAGACCTCAGGAGGTCATCTAGTTCAACCCGCTGCTCAAAGCAGGACCAATTCCCAACTAAATCATCCCAGCCGGGGCTTTGTCAAGCCGGGCCTTAAAAACCTCCAAGGAAGGAGATTCCACCACCTCCCTAGGTAACGCATTCCAGTGCTTCACCACCCTCCTAGTGAAATAGTGTTTCCTAATATCCAACCTAGACCTCCGCCACTGCAACTTGAGACCATTGCTCCTTGTTCTGTCATCTGCCACCACTGAGAACAGCCGAGCTCCATCCTCTTTGGAACCCCCCTTCAGGTAGTTGAAGGCTGCTATCAAATCCCCCCTCACTCTTCTCTTCTGCAGACTAAATAACCCCAGTTCCCTCAGCCTCTCCTCATAAGTCATGTGCCCCAGCTCCCTAATCATTTTCGTTGCCCTCCGCTGGACTCTCTCCAATTTGTCCACATCCTTTCTGTAGTGGGGGGCCTCAAAACTGGACGCAATACTCCAGATGTGGCCTAACCGGTGCCGAATACAGGGGAATAATCACTTCCCTCGATCTGCTGGCAATGCTCCTACGAATGCAGCCCAATATGCTGTTAGCCTTCTTGGCAACAAGGACACACTGCTGACTCATATCCAGCTTCTCATCCACTATAATCCCCAGGTCCTTTTCTGCAGAACTGCTGCTTAGGCAGTCGGTCCCCATTCTTCCATCCCAAGTGCAGGACTCCGTACTTGTCCTTGTTGAACCTCATCAGATTTCTTTTGGCCCAATCCTCTAATTTGTCTAGGTCACTCTGGACCCTATCCCTACCCTCCAGCAAATCTACCTCTTCCCCCAGCTTAGTGTTATCCGCGAACTTGCTGAGGGTGCCATCTATCCCATCATCCAGATTATTAATAAAGATGTTGAACAAAACCAGCCCCAGGACCGACCTCTGGGGCAAGCCGTTTGATACCAGCTGCCAAACTAGACATGGAGCCATTGATCACTACCTGTTGAGTCCAACAATCTAGCCAGCTTTCTATCCACCTTATAGTCCATTCATCCAATCCATACTTTTTTAACTTGCTGGCAAGAACACTGTGGGAGACCGTATCAAAAGCTCTGCTAAAATCAAGGTATATCACGTCTACCGCTTTCCCCATATCCACAGAGACAATTATCTCATCATAGAAGGCAATCAGGTTGGTCAGACATGACTTGCCCTTGGTGAATCCATTTGACTGTTCCTGATCACCTTCCTCTCCTCCAAGTGCTTTAAAATGGTTTCCTTGTGGACCTGCTCCTTGATTTTTCCAGGGACGGAGGTGAGGCTGACCAGTCTGTAGTCCCCCGGGTTCTCCTTCTTCCCTTTTTTAAAGATGGGCACTATATTTGCCTTTTTCCAGTCATCCGGGACCTCCCCCGATCACCAGGAGTTTTCAAAGATAATGGCCAATGGCTCTGCAATCACATCAGCCAATTCCCTCAGCACCCTTGGATGCATTAGATCTGGACCCATGGACTTGTGCCTGTTCAGCTTTTCTAAATAGTCCTTAACCTGTTCTTTCACCACTGAGGGCTCCTCACCTCCTCCCCAGACTGTGTGTCCCAGGCGAGCAGTGTGGGAGCTGCCCTTGTCTGTGAAGATCGAGGCAAAAAAAGCATTGACTACGTCAGCTCTTTCCACATCATCTGTCACTAGGTTGCCTCCCCCATTCATTAAGAGTCCCACACTTTCCCTGACCTTTTTCTTGTTGCTAACTGTAGAAACCCTTTTTGTTACCCTTCACATCCCTTGCTAGCTGGAATTCCTGTTGTGTTTTGGCCTTCATGCTCTCTGAGCTGTTCTGTCCTTGTTATATCACTTAGTCTCATATTAATTTAAGTGAAAGTCTTCAAGTTAGAGCAGGTGAATATTCCGGAGAACTTCCCATCTGATGCAGAATTTGGGACCTTGGATGAGCATTTAGACCCCCACCAGCCACAGAATTCAATGTGCTTGGAATCTGGTCACATTGTCTGAAGATTGGGGAAATTAATCCATTTCCTTTGGGTTGTGGAATTCAAACTCTGCTCCAGTGAAGACAATGAGTCTACATAAGTGTTAGAGTCTGGTTGATTCATAGATTTATAGGGCAAGAAGGAACCATTGTGATCAGCCAGTCTGATCTCCTGCACAGCTCAGGCCATCACTTCTAGCTGAACTGGAGCATTTCCTTGAGAAAGAGACAGCCAATCATGATTTAAAGACTCCGGCTGACCGAAGAATCACCACATCCCTGGGTCAGTTGTTCCAATGGTTAATTACTCTAGCTGTGAAATAAACATTGGCATTTTTCTTTCCACTTCAGATATGTCTCGCTTCACCTTCAGTTAAAAGAGGTCAGATGGTCTAGGCCATAGTGCATTAGCCTGGGGCTGAAGAGACCCAGATTTCCTTCCCTGCTCTGCCCCTGGCTTCCTGTGTGACCATAGGCAAGCAACAGATTTTCCAAGATTCCCATCTGAAAGCAATGGGAGGCAGGCAGGCAGAGACTTTTCTGAAAAATCCCTGTAGGCTTCTAGCTGCATCATTTGGCACTTAAATACCTTTGAAAATCTGAGTCTCTGTGTGCCTCAGTTCCCAATTTGTACACTGGGGATAACAGCCCTTCCCTGCCTCCCACAGGGTGGGTGTGAAGATAGGTACATTAACGATTGTGAGGTGCTCAGACACTACGGTAATGGGGCCAAATAAGTACCTAGGATAGATGGCCACTGGATCTTGTTCTGCCTTTGTCTGCTAAATTAAAAAGCCCTCTAGCATCTGCTATCTTCTCCTAAATGAAGCTACTTCTAGACCAGGACCAAGTCACTTTTTAATCTTCACTTGGATGAACACAAGAGACTGAACACTCTAAAATAGCTTTTCCTCAAGTCTTTTCTTGTGGCTCCTTTCGGACCCCTTTCCAATTTGTCAACCTCCTTTTTGAAGTATGACCACCACAACTGGACCTGGTATCAAGGACTGGCCGCTCTACATAGCACGATTAGGTCATTCTTCCTCTCTACTCTAAGCAGCTATTCCCATTTATAAATCCAATGGTCACATTCACTCCCGTAGCTATAGCACTGCACGGGGAGCTCATAGAATCATAGGATTAGAAGGAACCACACGTGGCATCTAGTCTAACCCCCTGCCAAGATACAGGATTTGTTGTGTCTAAACCATCCCAGACAGGAGGCTCTTCAGCCTCCTTTTGAAAACCTCCAATGAAGAAGCTTCCACAACTTCCCAAGGCGTTTGTGCCATTGTCCTACTGTTCTTACAATTAGGAAGTTTTCCCTGAGATTTAATCTAAATCTGCTGTGCTGTAGTTTGAACCCATTGTCTCTTGTCCTGCCTTCTGTGGCAAAAGAGAACTTTTCTCCATCTTTTTTATGGCAGTCTTTCAAGTATCTAACATATACCGCCTTAATCTTCTCTTTTCCAAATGAAACATACCCAGTTCCTTCCGTTTGTGCTCAGATGGCTTCTGTTTCATCCCTCTGATCATCTTTGTCGCTCACCTCTGGATCCTTTCCAGTTTCTCTACATCCTTACTACACACAGGTGACCAAAACTGGACCCAGTACTCCAGCTGAAGCAAACCAGCGCCGAGTAGAGCAGTACTATCACCTCCCATGAATTGCATGCTATATCTCTGTTAATGCAACCAAAAACTGCATTTGCTTTTTTTGCAACAGCAGCGCATTGCTGACTCATGTTGAGGATGTGAGCCACCACAACTCCCAGATCCTTCTCAGCAGTGCGGCTGCCAAACCAGTTTTCCTCATTCTGTATTTGCGCGTTTGGTTTTTCTTCCTTAAGGGTAGCACCTTACCTTTGTTTTTGTTGAATTTCAGTTTGGTGCCTATAGCCCCATTCTTCAATTTATCAAGAGCCCTCTGAATTTTAGCTTTATCCTCCGAAGTATTGGCCCCGCCCCACCCCCAGCTTTGTGTCATCTGCACACTTGATCAGTATGCTCTCTATTCCTACAGCCAGATGATTAATAAAGATGTTGGCCACCACCAGATCCCTGTGGAACCCTGACTTGAGACCTCTGTGACATTCTGTACCTCATGGGAACACCCTACACCCCCATGTTCATCCTTATAATATGATTGTGTGGTATCTAATGCAAAGTTTGTCATGTCGGATGTCTTCAGAAGGCTCATGATATACTGAGCATTGTTGTTCTAGTAATCGTTGTTCTAGTAATGTTTGTTATAGGTTGTAATTTCATGTATACTTATGAGGCTGAAAATGTTTCCTCGTGGCTTAAAGCAAGCCCAGGCAAAAACTCTCCAGAAGCAGAGGGGAAGTTCACACCTCATCAGGGCACGTATGGGACAAACCCAGCCCAGCCTCATAGAAACAAAGGACACTGGCTTAGGCAACAAAGGATCTATTGGACTCGCCAGTAAGTCACCCCCCTGGTCTGTTTGGGACTGCGATGAGGTAATGCTCACCTGACTCTGAAGAGGGGGGGGGCAAAGCCAAGAGGGAAGAAAGGACATGATAAAAGGGAGAGACACCTTTGCCTGCTCTTCCTCTCTCTTCCACCTACATCTACAGACACCACACCAAGCAACTGAAGCACTAAACAAAGGGGAGAGCCTGATTGAAGGGCAAGCAGCCAGCTTGTGGTGAGAAGCATCTAAGTTTGTAAGGGCATTGAAAGTGTTAAGAGCAGCTTAGAATGCGCGTTGCTTTTATTTCATTTGACCAAATCTGACTTGTTATGCTTTGACTTATAATCACTTAAAATCTACAGTTAATAAATCACTCTAAAGTTAATAAATAAAGCAGTGTGTTTGGTTTGAAGCATGTCAGACTCCACTTGGGATAACAAGCCTGGTACATATCAATTTCTTTGTTAAATTGACAAACTCATTTAGCTTGCAACGTCCAATGGGCATAACTGGACACTGCAAGACAGCGGTTCCTAGGGCTGCATCTGGGACCAGAGATATTGGCTAGTGTCATTCCATTGCAAGTAGCTAGGAGCAGCTTACATGCCAGAGGCTGTGGGTGAACAGCCCCGGAGTGGGGGTTCTCACAGCAGAGCAGGGTGAGGCTGGCTCCCAGAGTCTAAGATTGGAGTGACCTAGCAGAGCACCAGTCTGGATAACACCAGAGGGGAACATCACAACCTCCCTCCAATCTGACATCATTCCATTAATAGTTACTCTTTGTTTGCAGTTAACTAATGGTTTTAAGGTATCAGCGGGGTAGCCGTGTTAGTCTGGATCTGTAAAAAGCAATAGAGTCTCCTGTGGCACCTCTGTTCCGTTAGTCTTAAAGGTGCCACAGGACTCTCTATTGCTTTTAACTAATGGTTGTTCTGTTTAGCCTGCATTTCTCCAGCTTACTTATGAGAATGTCAGTTGGGACTGTGGCAAAAGCCTTGCTGAAGTCCAGGTATATTTTGTCCACCACATTCCCCTGATCCACCGAATCAGTTACCCTGTCAAAGGAGGAAATTAATCCGGTTTGGCATGATTTGTTCTTGGTAAATCCACACTGACTGCTAATGATTGCCCCTTTATCCTCCAGGTCTTCTCAAACTGAATGTTTTATACATTGCTCTAGTGACTTTCCAGGTGTCAAAGTCAGGCTGACTAGTCTATAGTTCCCCAGCTCATCCTTTCCCCCCTTTTTAAAGCTGGGCACTACACTAGCCCATCTCCGCTCTTCTGGGACCTCTCCCGTCATCCATGAGTTTGAAAATATTATTGCCAGTGGCTCCAAGATTTTTTCAGCTAATTCCTTCAGCACCCTCAGGTGAATAGCATCCAGCCCCACTGATTTGAATTAATTCAAGTTGGTCAGAAAATTTCTGACATGTTCATACTTATCCCAATCTGCATAGGGGGAGGGATAGCTCAGTGGTTTGAGCATTGGCCTGCTAAACCAGGGGTCTCAAACACGCGGGCCGCAGGCCGCATGCAGCCCATGGGGTGATTTTCTGCGGCCCGCGAGCCCCTCGCAGCCCCCCCCCCCCCGCTCCCCCAGTGTTTACCAGAGCTCCCTGCCTGCCTACCCTGCACAGCTCCGGGAAGAAGCTGGAACCTGGGGAAGCTGGGGCGGAGGGACTGTGTGTGGCTGTTACTTCAGGCAGCGCCCCCAGCAGCTCCCATTGGCCGGAAACAGGGAACCACGGCCAATGGGAGCTGCTGGAGGCAGTGCCTCAAGCAACAGAAATGCACAACCCCTCCGCCCCCCCTTCCCCACGTTCCAGCCTCTTGTGGGGGCAGGGCAGGCTCCCTGCCTGCCTGTCTGCCCTGCCCCCGGTACGTGCCGGGCCAGATCCTGCTTGCCAAACCCCCTGCCCTGAGCCCCCTGCCGCACCCTGCACCCCAACCCCCTGCCTCACCCCGCACCCCTCCTGCATCCCAACCCACTGCCCTGAGCCCCATGCCACACCCCTCCTGTGCCCCGACCCCCTGCCGTACCCTGCACCCCTCCTGCACTCTGACCCCTGCCCTGAGCCCCTTGCCGCACCCTGCACCCCGACCCCCTGCCTCACCCCGCACGCCTACTGCACCCTGACCCCCTGCCCTGAACCCCCTGCCACACCCTGCACCCCTCTTGCATCGCAACCCACTGCCCTGAGCCCCATGCCACAGCCCCCCTGCCCCCTCCCTCACCCCCCTCCTGCACCCCACACCCCAACTCCCTGCCCTGAGCCCCCACCACACCCCACCTGCATCCCCTGGGGGGGCAGAGTTGGGGTGGAGATTTTGGGGAAGGAGTGGGGCCTCATGGAAGGGGTGGAGTGGGGGCGGGGGGGAGGTGTCAGTAATGCGGCCCTTGGGCCAATGTACTAGTCCTCACATGGCCCTCATGGTCATTTGAGTTTGAGACCCCTGTGCTAAGCCCATGGTTGCGAGTTCAATCCTTGAGGGGGCCTTTAGGGATCTGGTGCAAAAATCCTGTCTGGGGATTGGTCCTGCTTTGAGCAGGTGGTTGGACTAGATGACCTCCTAAGGTCTCTTCCAACCCGGATATTCTATGATATAGTCCCCTTTATTGTCTATAGTAACTTCACTAGTCATTCAGTAGTGTTATATTTTGTGAGCAGACTGAAGCAAAGTAGGCATTGAACAGTTCTGCCTTCCTATCATCTTCGGTTACCAGTTCACCTTCTCCATTGAGCAGAGGACTCACAGTATCCTTGATCTTTCTTTTTTGTCTGACATAGTTGAAGAACCCCTTCATGTTATTTCTAACATTTCTTACCAGCTGTAACTCATTCTTTGCCTTGGCTTTCCTGATTTTGACCCTACATGCTCGCACTATTCCAGGGGTGGGCAAACTTTTTGGCCCAAGGGCCATCTCTGGGTGTAGAAATTATATGGCGGGCCATGAATGCTCACAAAATTGGGGTTGGAGTGTGGGAGGGGGTGCAGGCTCCGGGGTGGGGCCAGAAATGAGGAGTTCAGGGTGCAGGAGGGGGCTTCAGGATGGGGCAGGGGTGGTTGGGGTGCGAGGATGGTATGTGAGGGCTCCGGCTGAGGGTGTAGGCTGTGGGGTGGGGCTTGGGATGATGAGTTTGGGGTGTAGGCGGGTGCTCTGGGCTGGGAGCCAGGGGTAGGGAGGGGGATCAGGGCTAGGGCAGGGGTGAGGGCTCCGGCTGAGGAGGAGGGGTTTGGGGTGTAGGAGAGGGCTCTGGGCTGGGATCTAGGAGTTTAGAGGGCAGGAGGAGGATCAGGGCTGGGCAGGGGGTTGGGGCATGGGGGGAGGCTCAGGGGTGCAGGTTCCAGGCAGTGCTTACCTTGAGCGATTCCCAGAAGCAGCCGCATCTCCCCCCTCCAGCTCCTACGCAGGTGTAATTGCTAGGTGTAAATTAATTAGGGTAGTGGGATATAATTGGTTAGAGAATTATGTTACAATATGTTAGGATTGGTTAGTTAAATTTCAGTAAAATGATTGGTTAAGATATAGCTGAAAATATTACTATATAAACTGGAGGCAAACAGGAAGTGGGAGGAAGGGAAATTGGAATCACGTTTGCTACGTGTGGGGGGGGACGGGGAACAGGGACAGAGGCAAGGCTCTGCGGAGTCAGAGCTGGGAAGAGGGACAGGGGTAAATGCTCTGTGGCATCAGAGCTGGGAAGGGAACACTGGGGAACAGACTATCATTGTATAGGGATAAGCCTGACTGATGTGAAGGGCTTTGGAAGATGCTTGCTTGGAAACCAACCCCAATAAACATCACATTGTCTGCACTTCGGCCTTCTGCTGTCTGTGTGACAAGAACCAGGGAAGTGGGAGGGTTGAGGGAAAGCCCTCTAACAATGCCCCTCCTTCCATTTCCTATATGTATCCCTTTTGGTTTTTAGATCGATAAAAAGTTCCTTGTGCAGCCACATTGACCACCAGTGGCTCTTATCTTTCCTCTGCATTGGAATAACTTGATGTTGAGTCTCCAGTATTACATCTTTTAAGAACGGCCAGTCCCCTTCAACTCCTTTTCTTCCTAATTGGTCTTTCCCTGGGACCTTGTCTACTGTTTCTCTGGCCTGGTCCCCACTAAGTCCCTACTTTGGACTAAGGTACGCAAATTCAGCTACGTTAATAACGTAGCTGAATTCGAAGTACCTTAGTCCGAACTTACCGCGGTCCAGACGCGTCAGGGAGGCTCCCCCCGTCGATGCCGCGTACTCCTCTCGGCGAGCTGGAGTACCGGCGCCGACTACGAGCACTTCCGGGATCGATCCCAGAACATCGATTGCGTGCCGCCGGACCCTCCGGTAAGTGAAGACAAGGCCTCTGAGTCAGCTGAAATCTGCCTTTCTGAAGTCTAGTGTCCTTGTTTTGCTGTCCTCCTTTCCATAGGATCTTGAATTCTATCATGGTCAGTTGGTTTCCATCACAACCTCCAGGTCTGTTTCAGAGTCACTACTTTCCAGTATACAGTTCCCCCTCCCATAAGAATGACCTAGTTTTTGTTCCTAGATGTATAACCATGCATGTAGGTGTATTTAAATGTATACTGTTTGTACCCAAGCTTACCCACTCTGTATTGATGACTTGTTCTTATTTGCCTAATTCACCAGTTTGGCACATGCAAACTTTACCAGCAATGACTTTATGCTTTCTTTCAGTTCACTGATGATTGATCAAGAGAGTCACTTTGATGAAGATTATTAACAGTTACATTTTGAAATTCATTCTGACACAATAAAAGTAGTCATCTTAATTTCCTCTCTTGAACTTGTGTATGATGTACAATAGCTGCTCTGCTCTACTACAAGGGTGGCTGGATTGGTCCCTCTGTGTATACCAGCTTGTTAGATTTGTAAAAGCTCTGGGGGAAGAAAGCAGCTACAGAAAGTGCATACCTGAAGTATCTGATTCTGTAATGATTGGCAATGATTGTTCAGAGCTGTAGCCTTTGAAACCTTCACGTACACACACTGCAATAGCTTGGTGCTTGAAAGCAATTAAAATAATGTCAGGAGAGGAATGCAGCCTGCCTGGTCCCTTGGAAAAGCGGGAGCTGTGTGAATTTTAAGGAATAAAGGTAGTACAGGTAGAAAAATGGGACTGACTGTACCACTGAGCTAACTCCCCTCCGCAGAGTTGAATGCATTCCACCTGTCTGGAGAAAGCATTCCTCTGAGGGCAGAGAACTGCTATTATGAATACAACTACAAACATTTGCTCTGTACAGGCAACAGGCCGAGAGTTTTGGACTTCTATGCACCAGTACAAATGCTTTGGCAGTTTATGGATTTACTCAAGCCATTCACATAACATATGAGAGAGAGACAGAGAGAGAAAGTGCGTGTCATCCTGTGAGCCAAAGTGACCCTACTCCTGCCTAGGTAAAGTCTGCTCTTTAGGCAAGTCAGATGAAAGCTCAGGCCTTTTGCCAGGTCAATAAATCAAGTAATTCAACCAGGAGCACCAGGGAACCTGTTGCTCAGCATTGGTGGTGTCCAGGCAGCCAGAAAGGCAGGCCCCAGTTCCACCAAGAACTCGCAATGCCGGACTAGATTCATTTAAACTAAATAAGTTTTAAACAGACTGCTTGCTAATTATAGCCCTAGTTCAAACAGGAATTAATTGTTATGCAGGTCAGATTAGATGATCACAATGGTCCCTTCTGGCTTTATAACAGGAAGTATCCCAGGAGCAGGTAGAAGGGTCTCATTTTAAGAACAGTTTACAGATTAATTTGCTAATGGGGATCTAAATGAAATGGGGCCGTTTCCTTGAATTGATGCCCCAAGTAAAAGCATGGTGGGCATGTATGACTAGTGCAGAATCTAGGAACAACTGAGGATTGAGCACCAAGCCCTAATAGTTGTCACCTAAATGAAGAGAAGACTATCATTCTGAACAACTAATATTAACTACAAAGGGGAAGGGACATAGACTGGAATCTAGAAAGAACAGGTTAAAGAATATTTACAGAAGTTAGATGTATTCAAGCCGGCAGGGCCTGATGAAATTCATCACAGGGTACTTAAGAAATTAGATGAAGGAGTCACTGAACCATTAGCAATTATTTTCGAGAACTGATGGAGCACAGATGAGGGTCCAGAGGACTAAAGAAGAACAAACGTAGCACCTGTCGTTTAAAAGGAGGAAAGACAGACTTGGGAAATTATAGATCAACCAGCCTAACTTCTAGACCTGAAAAGATACTAGAACAAATTATTACAGAATCAATTTATCAGACACTGCAGTGTGAAAAGCCAGAGCTCCTGAAACCAAGCAACTACTACTCTGTTCTACAAATATTCCTGTTCAACAACACAGCACCCTCATCAGCCCAACTAAGCAGACCCCCCTTTTAGAGATAACAGCAAGAAAGAACATCTGAAGATAAATAAAATATTGCCCTGCAATATTCAAAGCCTAGTGACTCTTGTTTAGTGTGGAAGAAAGAGCAGAGTTGAAAAAGCATTCACCTACTCATATCTTCAGGTTGGCCGGTTGTGACAATCAGGATAAAATAAGAACCATGACCAACCAATTTGATTTCCTTCTTTGACAGGGTAACTTGCCTACTGGATAGAAGGGAAACGACAGACATGATATATCTTGACTTTAGTAAGGCTTTTGACATGGTCCCACATTACCTTATTTAGCTTGACAAAGAAAAGGTTAAAGAGAGACTTGATTATAGTCTGCAATTACCTACATGGGGAACAAATATCTAATAATGGGCTCTTTGATCTAGCAGAGAAAGGTATCACATTCTCATAAGAAAACTAGACAAATATGGTCTAGATTAAATTATTGTAACGTGGGAGCAGAACTGGTTGAAAAACCATACTCAAGGAGTCAACTTTACACTATCAAACTGGGGAGATGTATCTAGTAGGTCCCACAGGGGTCTATCTGAATCTGGTACTATTCAAGATTTTTTATTGAAGACTTGGATGATGGAGTGGAGAATAGAGTTATGAAATNGGCTCTAAATCCGAAGGAATAAGTAATTGAAGCAACTGGTTGTATACAATATTGTTGTGTATAAAAATACATCACATAAGGTCTTTTATGAATGCTTGTCATGTTCTGAACTTGGTCATTATGAGCTGTGTACAAGAAGTTACTCACCTTGTGCAATAACAATGGTTCTTCGAGATGTGTTCCCCTATGAGTGCTCCACTAGAAGTGTGTGTGCAGACTCGTGCTGCTGATTGGAGAATTTCAATAGCAGTCCGTCCCGCCGGCGCATGCAGGACTCCCACCTGCCATGAGGCAAGCCGGTGTGTACAGGGACTTCCTCCTCAGTTCCTTCTCTATCGTAGAGTCAACCAATGAAACTCCGAAGTAGAGGTGAGGAGGGTGGGTCGTGGAGCACCCATAGGGACACACATCTCGAAGAACCATCATTACTGCACAAGGTAACTTCTTTGAGTAGTGTCCCTATGGTGCTCCACTGTACGTGACTACTGAGCAGTACCAACTGCTGGAGGCTGGGACTTCGGAGTCAAGTCTGATAGAGGTGACAGTACTGTGGCACCGAATTGAGCGTCTGTAGTCGAATCCCCCAGGATGGCATAATATTCTGCAAAGATATACACAGATGCCCAGATAGCGCTCTGCAGATCTCTGATATAGGGATACCCTTGGGGGGAAGACGAGGAGGCTGACCTTGTGGAATGCATGCGTACTGAAGACGGGGGTGCTACCCCATGCAATTGGTAGCAGAGTTTAATACAGCCAGCAACTTACGTGGAAAGCCACTTAGCTGAGATAGCTGCCCCTTTCGATCTATCCACAATGGAGAGGCAGCGTCTCAGAGATTTTCTATAGGTCTTTGTTCTGTCCAAATAGAAGGCCAAGGCTATTCTCACATCGACTGTATGAAGGGTGGCTTCCCTGTTGTCCTCAAGTGGTTTGGGATAAAATGTTGGAAGCTGAATAAGTTGATTCATGTGAAATGCAGAAGTCACTTTAGGGGTGAATTTTGGATGTGGTCTGAGTGTGACCTTGTCAGGGAAGAACATAGTAAAAGGGGGATGCACTATCAAAACTCTCTCTCCCCTATCCTTCTGGCTGAAGTGATGGCGATGAGGAACGGAGTCTTCATGGAATCGTTAGTGAACAAGAGGCCATGGGTTCAGATGGTGGTCTAGTCCATAGCTTCAGTTCTTAGACGCACAGGGAATAAGATCTGGTGCCTCCCTGTCAGTTTATGTAGTACATGCAGGCCATGTTGTCCATTTTATCACTATATTGAGGTCCCACTGGAGAGTGGGAGGCCTGGGTTGTGGGAAGAGGTTTGCTATGCCTTTAAGAAACCTCTTCATAATTGGGTGCTTGAAGATTGAGTAGTCTTCTACCTGCTGGTGGGAGGCTGCAACTGCTGCTAAATGAACCTTCAACAAGCTAATAGAGCGACCCGATTTCTTTAAGGTTAACAGGTACTCTAGGACCACCTGTGGCTGAATTAGGGGTGATGTCCTTGGTCTGGCACCAGATCTGGAACCTCTTCCATTTTTGAAGGTAGATATGATGAGTAGTGCCCTTTCTATTATGTAATAGCACCTCCTCAGAGCAAGATGTTTCTATGTGCTGGAACCATGAAGGAGACATGCTTTGAGTTGAAGGACTTGCAGATTGGTGTGGAGGGTGTGACCCTTGTTCTGCGACAGGAGGTAAGAAGTGATTGGCAGAGTCATCGGTGGACATGCCAGCTGTGACAGGTAAGGGTACCAAATCTGCCTAGGCCAGGTGGGGGCAATCAGAGTGATATTTGCTTTTTCCCTTTCTATCTTCAACAGGACTTTCAGCAATAGGAGGAAACAGGGGGAAAGGCGTAAAGAAGACCCTTATCCCAAGGAAGGAAGAAGAGCAGCTCCCATGGAGCATTGTCCAGGCCCTGCCCTGGAGCAGTCTTGTGGACACGTCTTGTTCTGATGAGTAGCAAACAAGTCAATTACTGGTGTATCCCATTGTCAGAATATGTTGTATAGAATCGCCGACTATTTCCCATTCATGGTCTTGCAGGAATTTGTGGCTGCATGTAAGCTGTCAGGTTGTGTATTCCCGGTAGGTAGGCCACTGATATTAGGACACTGTGGGAGATGCACCAGTTCCATAGCTTCAGTGCTTAGACGCACAGGGAATAAGATCTGGTGCCTCCCTGTCAGTTTATGTAGTACATGCAGGTCATGTTGTCCGTCATGACCTTTGTACGCATGATCAGCGGGAGGAAGTGAGCGCACGTGTTTCGACTGCTCTGAGCTTGAGCAAGTTGATGTGGTGGCACGTCTCTGCTGGAGACCATTTGCCATGTATTGTGTGACCATTGAGATGCACTCCCCATCCTATGAGGGATGTGTCGGTGGTCAGAAGGGATGGGGAAGACTGAGCAAATGGGATTCCATACAGATGTTTATTGGGAAACAAATTCTTCTGTTTTCTTTATTACCATTACACAAGCACTTAGAGGCTGCAATTGGGATCAGGGCCCCATTGCTTGACCCTGGTGGGCATTGATAAAAGCTTGCCCATGTTGTCTCTATTCGGCCTGTAAACTGAACCGAACCATGCTTGGAGGCATCTCATATGTAATCTGGCATGAGCAATAATAAGTGATGTGCCCACGGCCATGTGCCCCAGAAGCTAAAGACAATGTCCGGCCAAGATTTGGGAACTGGATTGTATTGTCTCTATCAACGAGGAGAGACTGAAAAATCTGTGATATAAAAGGAGTGCCCTCGACTGAATGAAGTCAAGTTCAGCTGCGATGAATTCTAGTCTTTGAACCTGTGTTAAGGTCAATTTTTGTTCATTGATCTGTAGGCCCAGATTCAGAAACAGGTGACTTGTTGGGCCTCTGTGCAAGACCGTGCCCTGAGAAGGCAATCATCTAGGTAGGGATAAATCATCACGACCTGAGAGTATAAGTGGGCCACTACTACGGGAGGATCTTGGAGAACACTCTGGGAGCCAATGAGAGGCCGAAAGGGAGTACTCTGTACTGGTAGTGGTCCTGGCCCAGCATGAATCTGAGCTAACGCCTGTGACTTGGTATGATAGAAATGTGGAAGTATGAGTCTTGAAGGTCGAGGACCGAAAACCAATTGGGATGATCACTGATAGGGTGACCATCTTGAATTTCTGTGCTTTGACATATTTGTTGAGCACTCTGAGGTTCAGTATAGGTCTCCAAACTCCCCTTTTCTTTGGTATCAGGAAGTAACAAGAGTAGAAGCCTTTGCCTCTGAGATGTACGGGCACAGGTTCTATAGCTCCTATGCTGAGGAGACTGTTTACCTCTTGACATAGTAGACTTATGAGATGGATACCTGAAGAGGGACAGGGAAGGGTGTTTGGGAAGGGAAAGGGAGGAGGTGAATGGCATATCCATTCTGGATGATTTCCAACACCTACTTGTTGGAGCTTATCTGTTCCCAGATGCTGTGGAAAGGGGTAAAGCGGTCTCCAAAAGGAGGAGTGGGGTTTCCCATCATAAGGTGGCAAGGACAGTGTTTTACAGGCACCTCAACCAACCCATCAAAACTGCTGCTTCAAGGTTGAGGGCTGAGATGAAGTCAGTTGTAGCCCTGATTCCTTTTGCTTGATTTCTTACTCTGTGGCTCATAAGATCTCTGTGACAAGTACTGAGGCATGTACTGCAATGACTGGGGCTTAAACGGTGGCTGAGGGCTGTATTTTCTCTCATAGGCCAGCACGTATATCCCTAGGAAACAAAGGGTCACCCAAGAATTCTTCTACACGTGAACGGACGCATCTGTCTTTTCGGCAAACAGATTCATTCCCTCAAAGGGAAGGTCCTCCACTATGGTTTGGACCTCTTTAAGGAAGCAGAACAACTGCAGCCACGACGCCCTTCTCATAACCACGGCCGTAGAAATAGACATGGCAGACACGGTGACACGTTCAAATGCGGACTGGAGAGATTGTTTTGCCACCAGCTGGCCCTTGTTAATTACTGCCATAAATTGGTCTTTGTGGGAGTTCAGGAGCTGATCAATAAAAGAAGCTAGTTTCACATAGTTCTGGTAGTCATATTTGGCCAACAGGAGCTGGTAATTAGTCACCTGGAACTGAAGAGTGGCTGATGAATATGCTTTTCTGCCAAACAGATCCAAGTGTTTCCAGTTTTGGTCATACAGGGTGGATTTAAACTGGTTGACCACATCCACAGTGATGGAATTTGGAGGTGGGGTAGGAAAATAAAAATTCCATTAATAATACTTTTTGCTCGCCCGCTTGCATGTCGGCAGATCGACGCAGGGATCTGCCATATAACTCTGGCAGGATCCAGAAGCACCTCATTAACAGGAAGGACCACTCTGGCAGAGGTGGAAGAGTGCAGAATGTCTACCAGTTTGTGGTAAGGCTCAGTAACTTGGTGCAGCTGTATTTGTGGGGCTTCTGCCACCTTCTGAGCTAAGTCCTAGAATGATTTAAAATTATCTACCATGGATGGCAGAGGGGGCATCACTGCCTCATCAGGTGAGGACAAGAGATGAGCTTGAGGGGTGTCTTCCTTTTCTGCCTCAGCCTCATCTTCCTCCCCCAGGTGCTCGGGTGGTTTCAATCCTACTGACACCACAGCTGAAGGAGGATACCTCCTTGCCTGTTGGTATATCACTCTAAGGGCCTGGAAGGTTTGTTGCCTCAGCCTGCCAGAGCCATTGAGGGCAGGAGCCTGGTACCATAGCTGCCTAAACCATAGAGGCTGAGGGTTGGGTGCCAGGTGTCCATGATGAAATTGAGACCCGTAGGGCAGGTAGAACGAGCGGAGGGAACCCAAGTCCTCTTGCTCACTGTCTGACTCTGATGAGGAGAAAGATGATGCGCAGCATGGAGAGGTCATTGAGTTGAATGGTCTGGGAGAGCCTGGCACTGAATAGGGGCGAGTCTGGTGCATCAGACACCAAGAGATCCGTTGCACACCAGAAATCTGCCAGTGCGGATGCTGGTGCTGGTGGTTGTCAGTGCAGAGAAGCTTGTACCAATGGAATCAAAGACATGGACCTAATCATATGGTCTGTTAGTGCCACGTGCACCAGGTCGGTGGCGATGACCATGTCAATGTAGCCTTCCCCAGGGCAGATCTTTCATGCTTTTCATGCCCCTGCAGTGCCGGTACTATTTTTCCTGTGCCCATTGGGACTTTGGGCAAATAGACTTGCTCTGTCAGTTTGGTACCACACATGCCCTGGGTACCAGCTCTAGACGGCTTCACTGCCGTCGGTATCAATGGAGCCGGAGATAGTTTCTGGCTTGATCAGGGCTTGCTATGGGGACTCTGAGCTTTTCTTATTGGTCTCAAGTGAGGGGCTCGTCTCCTTGGAATCACCTGCCTTCGACATAGAAGGTTGCCGGGACTCTGGAGGTTGAAGGGCCGACTCCATGAGCTGGAGTTTAAGTCTTAACTCTCTATCCTTCCAGGACCTGGATTTAACTGCTGGCACCAACCACACTTTTGTGGATTGTGCCTTTCCCCGGAGCAGCGAATGCACTGTGAATGTCTCTATCCATCACTGGGATGGATTCTTTGCAGATAAGGTACTTTTTGAATCCTGGTGAGCCAAGCATACCCTTGCCCAGGGGTGTCATCTCCCCCTTTCCCCCAACCGTAGTTGGCAGAAGGCAAACCCTTTCTTCTTTTTCTTTGGCACAGCCAACTAAACACAAACAAGGTACTAAAAGAAAAAGGCTTCAAAGGAAGCTAAAATTTGCAGAACTATAGGGGTTCAACGATCTGTGAACAGAGAGCTCTTAGCTCCATCTCTAGGCAGGGGGGAACTGTGTGTGCACTGGTGGGATGGATTGCTATTGAAATTCTCCAATAAGCAGCACAGGGGTGCACATGCACACACCTACACTGAACCACCCATAGGGACTGTACTCAAAGAAACTATGGTTATGAATACACATATTTATGTATATAGAAAAATGTGCTCATAACCTGTACTACAATTTCAACTACATCTCACAGCAGGGAGGGGGCACCTCCCATCCCAGGTGTTTATACAAAACTAAACACAAGTAACCATCTATTGTACAACTCCAGAAAATGCAACAATGAGCCATTAAAGATAATGGAACAACATGGGCATTTCACAATTTTGAATATCTGTAGTGACTGAAGAAAAAACCCTTTTAAAATGGAAAGAGTTTGAAATGAAAGCATGTAGAAATTGAGGGACAGTCTCCAAGCAGGAAGTGGTCTCTGAAACTCTGGAGGCCCCTACGGTCAGGGGGTACACTAGGAAATTGTTCAAAGACCAAAGGTAACTTGTATTAGAAAAGGGATTTTATCACCTCTAAAAGCATAGAGCTTGAGGCTGCAATTTTGTTTGCTTCCATTACTACTTCATCTTTGAATCTGTGGTTTTTCTATTAAATAAATCTTTGTTTATTGTTTTTACCCCAAGCAAATCTCCAGAGTGCAAACTGCGTGAAGTGTATGTGCCAAAGTAAGCTCGGGGGGAGGACTGGTTTCATTCCTTTAGCGGTGATGAACCAGAGGGGAATGGTCCAACAGCTGGGCAATTATGAACTCAGACAGTGCTAGAAGGGCTGTTGGTGTCACCCTGAAAGGAGTAACTAGGCTTGTAAAAGCCAGGCTGAGACATTCTGCTTGTAGACAGGCCACCGGCATCAGATTCTGAGCCATAGCAGCACAGCATAAACGTACTCCAAGATTACAGGGCAGGCGGTTTCAGAATCCCTTATTGGTCTGCATGATCCCCAAGACACCACACCAGTACTAGAAGAGATGTAAATACCCTACTCCCACAGATGCGTACAGCAAATTTGCACTCATTTGAAGCACTACTTGTATGTACATTATTGTACTCATTTGATACTCAAAAATGGCTTCCCAAATAAACTTCTCTATCAGAAATAAGAGCAATCGATGTATTAGCATCTGCTAGCTGGCAAGTAAACAGAAATTCAACCAATCCCCATTTCTCTAAAACAGGGGTGGGCAAACTTTTTGGCCCAAGGGCCACATTTGGGTATAGAAATTCTATGACGGGCCATGAAAACTCACAAAATTGGGGTTGGGGTGCAGGAGGGGGGTGAGGGCTCTGACTGGGGGTGCAGGCTCCAGGGTGGGGCTAGAAATGAGAAGTTCAGAGTGCAGGAGGGGGCTCCGGGCTGGGGGTGTGGGCAGGGGATTGGGACATAGGTGCGGGGATGACGTTCAGGGGTGGAGGCTCCAAGCGACGCTTACCTCAAGCGGCTCCTGGAAGCAGCAGCATGTCCCCCCTCCAGCTCCTATGCAGAGGCATGGCCAGGCAGCTCCGCTGCACTCTGCCCTGTCCGCAGGCACTGCCCCTGCAGCTCCCATTGGCCACGGTTCCTGGCCACTGAGAGCTGTGGAGGCAGCGCGCATAGTCCCTGGCTATCCCTACGCATAAGAGCTGGAGGGGGACATGCTGCTGCTTTTGGGAGCAGCATGAAGCAGCCCCCAACCCTACTACCTGGCTGGAGCGGGGAAAGCTCCAGATCCCACTCCCCAGCGGGAGCTCGAGGGCCGGATTAAAACAGCTGTTGGGCCAGATCTGGCCTGCAGTTTGCACACCCCTGGTCTAAAGCCTCTCTCGTCTAATTCAGTGTTTTGTGCCCTTCTCTTCCCCAGGAGCTATCTTGCATTCAGCACACTGTCAGCACATGAAATTTACTAACTATGCATGGGCACAGTTCAGTTATTGGGAAAGCAGAGGGAGAGGCCCAGGCTGCAGCTTTATAGGACCCACAAGGCAATCTCCTTGCTGCTCTCAGTTCTATAGGGGCCTTAGCATTTCAGGAAATGTAGTGATTACTGAAGATCAGATCTTAGCAACAAAGATATCAACACTTCCTGAGATAATCTCATGCAGTTCGTGGAAGCCTCCCATATTTATAGCTATTACAACAGAAGCATTACTGGCTTTGAAAATAATTCAAAGTTACATTTTAATTTAGTTTAGCAACTAAAATGCTTCCTTTCTTGTGTGGCAAGAACAAAGAGAAAGCAAATCTTTTCACCCAGCCACAACACAGAGCTAAGAGAGGAGAGGTGGTGCAAAAAATATTGCATTCGGGGAAACCAAGCTACCTTGCTATTTGTAAGTTGCATTTCCCACCTTCCTGACTTGGATTTCCCCGAAAAGCCTCTTTAGTTTAGGTGTACCAACCAGTTGCACTAGTGTTCAAGCGCGTGTGTTCTTTTTTCTCTCTGTAATGTAGTCTCACTGCCTCCCTCCCACCTCCACAGCATCCTGATACAATCTCACAGCTGGCAGAAGTTTATGGACAAGTAGAAAGGGAATCCGCAAACAAGACTGTTCCCTCTTCCCTATTTCAACCTCCAAGATAGAGTTTGTTCTTTGTCCACATTACAGTTGTTCTATAAGAAATCAGTTGGGTTTGGGTGTGCACATGATCAGCACTAATATAGTGAACTTTAACTAGAAGACCGTCACCATTTGGTACTTTGAACTATAAATTTTGGGCTCAGCCAAACAACAAGAGATTGGAAAACCCAAATGCTATGTGGACATGCAGAGTGATGGATTTTCTATGAAGTGTGGCAATGACTATCAGGAAAAGGCTTGCCAATGGTCTTTGTATGCAACATCTTTAACCTCTTGATGCCCTGAGAATCAGACCAACGTGTTGTTACCAAGATCTTTGGTGCCAGGGATTTTAGCAGTTACAAAGTGCTATTTATAACAAAACTTAGCTGCCACTCCAGGCAAATATCTCAGCTACTCTCAGCCAGGCAGACAATCATGTTTGATACCTCGGTTTTCCCTTTGCATGTACAAATGTTACATCAGAGTGTATTGGTACAAGGGATCGGAGGCAGAAATGGATGCAATTCTTACTGCAGCCTCCCAACCTTCCACACACTGTGGAAGAGAGAATCTTTAAAAAAAGCACCACCTGCATTCGGTCTTTGGTAAAAAGCATGTGATATCGTCCCAGAACCCAAGACCCAGAGATAGAGCTGGTGGTTCTCATTTTACAAATATTTAACGATTGCTCAAAATGCAGACATTTCATAGGCAGCTCAATTACAATTAGAGGTGGTTGTTGGTTTTTTTTCCAGATTCAGAAGTTTATTTAGACTTTAAGACCAAAAACTCTGGGTTTATTCAAAATTATAGCGGGTCTATATCAGACTTAAACATTTTATACCACAAGCATAGATAATAACACTTAACAAGTCAGCAGTTCCTATCGTTTGCTGATCTTGGTACTGTTTGAATAACCTGTGACAGCATTTGGCAATCAGTTTTATACTGTGAATGAGACTATTGTGACCTTATTAAAATTTAGGAGGAAGGAAAAAACGGTTTTCAAGGGAGGTGCAATTCCCCCCCCCCCCTCCTCAAAGTAGGTCTCTAAATCAGTGCACTATACAAAGAGTGGCCTGATTTCTAGACATAAACCAGCTTGGTGCTTAAAAACTGTAAAACTAAGTATCCTAATTCTCATGCAGTACTGAGTTTTGACAGATGAAGCCAGTGGATCTCTTGACAAAAAATCCTCTCCTTTCTAGGGAGTATTTAAAATGGTAAAGTATTCCCTAAAGGTAGGGATAAAAAATGCTGAAGATATTTATTGGCTCCCAATTAGTAAAAGGACCAAGTCTCTGTTGCAAAAGAAACCATACTGCTTTAGTGCTGCACTTAAAAACCAAACAGCTGTCAGAATCTAATCATCATGTTTTTATTTTGCAAATCCTGCTTTCCATTCTAAAATTCAAAAAGATGATGCACCTCAAGTGTTTCTTGGGGAATGTACAGCTTTCTGCAGTCTTCAACCTAAAAAATTATGTAGAAAGCAGAACTAAGCAAGTCTACAGAACAAGACAGTTAAGCACAAGACTGCTCCCATAACAGAACAGTTGGGTCCCTCCCCTCAAACAAAAACAAAGCCAGCCGTATTTCTGGCAATGCACATTCAGGTACTGCGTTTGAATAAGACAGGAAAAAAATCAAAATAATGGATTATACAATTGTGCAGGACACGTCACCTTCACACAAACATTCACAGAGTTATTCTTGCTGCAGCTCCACTTCTACAGGCGGTGCCTCCTCCTCTACCTTTGCATCACTGGTTCCAGACTCTGTTACCTCACTTGGTTTTTCCTCTTCCTTTTCAATCTGGTGCACCTCAGCTTCACCCCCTGCAGAAGCCGCTGTCTCCCCGATGTTTCCTTGAGGAGGGGATGGTTCTTCTGTTGCAACCACTGCTGCCTCTGCTGCTGCTTCTATTCCAGCCTCTGCCTCAACCTCGGCTTCTTCCTGTGGCGGCGGCAGTGGCTGCTGCTCTGCCTCATTTTCAGGCAACTCCGCATTTTCAGGCAATTCCTCAGAGGCTCTCTCTATTTCTTCTCCTTCTGCTTTAGTGGCTTCAGGGGCTTCTGTGGCTTCACCTGCATCTCCAGTACCTTCCTCTTTCATCTCTGCAGTAGCACTTTCATTAGCCCCTTCTCCACCCCCATCAGCTCCTTCCAAGGCTTCAGTTTCGTCAACATCCTGGTCAACAATTTCATCTGTAAATGGATCATCGCCCTGACAAAGAGAGGGGAAAAGGACAGCAGTCATTTGCCTGTAGTATGGTTTAAGTGTCTCCTAGAGAAAACCTCAGATGTGAAATTCAGAGGTTTGCAACGGAGATCAAGTGGAAACGACAGATCCTCAATTTCAGGAAAGAACTGTGAAAATTGATCAAGTCCAGCCCCAAAGCTCCTATAAAAATTGTGCACTCTAAACTTTTATCATGAAAAGCACCCCAGGAAAGTGTTTCTCAAAGCCCCACATCAATAGGCAATGTTACTTATTGCTGGGAAAGCCTCTACCTTGCAGGAATGGAAATTGTATGCGACTCTCATGTACTGCAACCTGTTCAGGGTGCAGTCACCCAGGGGCTAGGGGAGGGAGGGTGTAGTCTTATGAATTGTGTGTGCTGCAACACCTAGGCAAACCAGGGGTGTCCAATCTCAAGTGGGAGGAACTCATCTTCTAGAAAGCAATTATATCATTTTTTTCACCTTCTGTCCAGTCCCACTTGAGCATACAACCCAGTGGGAAAGAAATCTCTCCCACTGGGAGAGGTTCAGGCAGATCAACAACTGAAGTAACAGTTTTCATACCACCCTATCTTTGGGAGCCAAGAAATCCAGGTATTTTTTGAAGTGTTGGTATAACTAATGGTTTCAAGTGAAAACCGTCTTGGTAGTCTCAGGAATTGGTTCCTGCTCTCTCCATCCCACACTAAGTGATAACTAATTAGGTTTTGTTATTTCAGTAGGAGTTATTCACATTTTTCAAAAGAGGTCAAGGCCCTAAGGGTTTTGGCCTCGTTCAGCCTGAATAAGGCTGAGATCAGAGCTCACTTCTACTCTTGTTGGAACAGGGGACCTATTTTTATTATTTGGCTTAGACTGGGTTTCAGAGTTATCTGAGGGAGAATATTGTACAGCCAGCAGATGGACCCCCTGCATGGTTTGTTCTGGATTATGGTATGGTGGCTCCTAAACTCTCCTTCCCTTCCTCACAGATCACCTTGGTATGCAGGCAGCCTGCAACAGATGAAGTGTGAATGAGGAAGGTAACATGCCAGTGGCAGAAATCTTGCCCGGAATCTAATAGAGTGTGACTAAGAGCTTTTGAACTCATGTCATGGTTGCGATGGAGGCGAGGAGAGAGTTCTCCTGCCCCACCAGTATCCCTGAAATCCTGCCCAGTGAAACTGTGCTGGGTGACAGACAGCCTAGTAAAACTGGGCCATCTTTGCCTAGCAACAGTCAAGTGTTTCTTGTGAGGAGTTTTCTACTTCACGGACCAGAATGATCAGATTCAGACCAGTCTGGCTGCCTCCACAAGAGTAGATCCATGCAGGTGGAGGACAAACATAATGTCGTCTTCTCTGGCTGGATTTCAGCCAGCCAATCTTATCTATTGAGGTTCTGGAGGAACTCCAGGCTATACCCTGCGATCTGGACCCATGTCCATAATCGCCAGTAAAATCTAAAGGGGAATATGGAGTCCACTATTGGTGGAGACTGTCACAGCCTCCCTTTGTAAGGGCAAGGTGCCAGCATCCCTCAGAGGAGGAATCATTAGGCCCACGTTCAAGAAACCATCTCTTGACGCTGACAGTCTTGGCAATTATCACCCTGTCTCCAGCCTTCCTTGGGGAAGGTTGCTGAGAAGGTTTTGGCGAGGCAGCTCTGGCATTACCTGGAATCCTCAGATTTCCTTCACCCCTTTCAGTCTGGTTTTGCACCTGGGTATGGTACGGAGACCGTGCTGGGATCGGTCGAAGATCTCCTCCTGCTGATGGACAAAGGTCAGGTGCCCATGCTGATTCTTTTAGATCTGCCGGCAGCCTTTGATACCGTTGATCATGAGGTGTTGTTGATGTGCCTGCGGACCCTGGCAGGGGTAGACGGAGTTGCACTTGAGTGGTTCCGTTCTTTCCTCTGAGAGATCCCAGAGGGTAGCACTGGGCAATTGCTCATCTGCCCCGAGGGCTCTCTCGTGTGGGGTACCGCAGGGTTTATTGTCACCCCTCCTGTTCAACGTGTATGAGAGGCCGCTAGGGGAGACAGCCTCGCTATCTGGGCTGCAGTGCCATCAATGTGCTGATAACTCTCAGCTCATAGTCTCTTTCACTGGACCCAGAGGGTGGAGTCTCAGTTTTGCTAGTGTCTAGCAGAGACTGGGGCTTGGATGAGAGCTAGTTGGCAGAGGCTCAATCCAGATAAGACCAAAGTGATGCCGGTGGAACAGGGGAAACAGCTGCTCCCCCCATTTGAGGGGTTTTGCCTGCCCTGTTAGCCAAGTTTGCAAATCAGGGGTCCTGTTGGATCCTTGGCTGCTCCTGGATTCCCAGGTACCAGCAGTAGCCAAAAGTGCTTCTTTTCATCTTCGCATGGCAAGGAGGTTGCGACCTTTCCTCTCAGATGTGGACCTCGCCAGTTACCCATGCCCATGCCACCGCCAGATTGCATTACTGCAATGTGCTCTAAATGGGCATACCCTTGAAGGCAACTTGGAAATGTCAGTGCAGGACGCAACTGCCTGCTTACTCAGCGGCGCTTCCGCATGGAGCATATTACACCCATACTCTGAAGATTGCACTGGCTTCCAGCTTCTTTCTGGATGCAATTCAAAGTGCTGATTTGACCTAAGAACCCTACCTGTTGTGGCCCTTTGTCCTCATACTCCATCCTGACAGTGAGGATCGGCTAGGGTGCTCTCACTGATACTCCCCTGCTTTGATCTCGAGGGACATGGATAGGGCCTACAGGGAATGTGTTTCGACTCTGGAATTTGATTCCCCTGTTGGTCTGTTAGAGTTTGTTAACCTGCTGGGAAAGTTTGAGAGCCTAACTGTTCATGCAGGGTGAAATTCACCCCAGGCAGGTAGCCTAAGCACCACTTCAGTCCAACTTACGCCCTGTGGGACTTAGATGGTACCTACGCCTTGTGCCTCCTTTTGGCACCAGGGTGAATGCCCCCTCAGGCCACTGCCTGAGGGCTGACTTTAGGGCACTGAAGTTCCTTTTGATATTTTGTTCCTTTAATTATGTTTTGGTTTGGGTGATTTCATAACTAATCTACATGCGCGGGGATTGCAATAAGGTACAATATGTAAATTTTTAAAAATACATGAAAAGTGATAAACTGCCTAAAAAGAAAATAAAGACACCAGACCCAAGGCTCAGCCTATGCATAAGAAAGCAGAGTGGTATCTATGCTTCTCCCCATTGTATATAGAAGCAAGCTTTGTGACCAACATGCAGCACACACAGTGATACTCAGCTCTGTGCTCTGTACCAGTTCAGTGTTCAGGACCAAGTCAGCGTGTATCCCCACTGCTCTGTGGAAAAGCAAGACTAGCTGGTGACTTTCTTACTCACTCACCTTGAGATACTTTTCCAGCATTTTTACAATGTGCTTGTTATTTAGGACACTCTTGGCAACATGGAGACTAGTTTTCTTGAACTGCTCAGCTGCCATCTGAAAAGGAAACCGGACACTGGGGTTACTCTGTGGGTCAAGTCAAGGAAGAGCTTAACAGAGACCAGTCACAAGATGTTGGTTCCTGCTCAGCTATGCTATCAAGGAGAAATTCCAGATTCCAGCCCTGTTCTGCAGTGGCTGCTCTGCATAGGGTGCATGTTTTGGCCTTGGGGAAGGGCATGCCCAATCTGGCAATACAAGCCCTGAAGGAAAGTCCATTTAAGGACCCTCAACTGCAATGGTCACCCAAATGCAAAGGCTGCTGGGCAAGGAAGGAGCAATGTAGCAATCCCTAGTTAAAGAAGCAGATTATTAGGTCTTTTCACTACCAAAGTAAGTTTATTTCAGAAAACAAGACAGCTAAACAATTTCTGCTATGCTGTGCATGCATTTACATCCAAATACCATCAAGCAATGAGTGACTTCATTCCTTGACTTAATTCTGACTGAAACTGCTCCCAAATTGAGGTGATCCCAAATCAGACATGAGCATATCCCTCAAATACCTTACAGTAAAATCAGATGTAACCAAGTTTTAGGACTTTAAAATGAACGCTATTCAGTAACAGATTAAGCTGTCTGCACAAATATCAGTGTGCGATCTCCAGATTGGCTAGCACCAAATGAGCAGGTGCATCATACTTAGGCTTGGTAGGATTTGATTTTACACTGATAGATGTCAGAAAATGTTGATTTCAGCTGACAAGGAAACTGATGAAAACAACAGTCAGTGGGATTGCATCCACCCCGCACCTTGCCCTGTAGAGCCCGAGTGTCAGCAGCCCTGCAGCAGCGCACAGCCCCCTCTGCAGCCCTGCTCCTTCACTCCTGTGACAGCAGGGCTGCAGAGGGCTTCCTGCATGGCCGCAGGGACACTGACCCCTGGTCCCTGCAGGTGCAACATACAGGGAAAGCTGTGGTCCTGGTGGAATGAGCGGAGACCCCCCACAGCCAGGGCTGCAAGAACAACGACAAACCCCCGACACAGGGAAGGCCACCCGCTGCTGAATGCCTCCTGCCAGGAATGGAGCCATATAGTAGTGGGATGGCTTCCCCATGGGCAGGGGCTCATCTTCATCATAGTCCTAGCCAGAGGTCTCTGCCTTGCCCCCCCCCCCCCCAAGACCGCAGCCTTCTCTGGACCTTGCGCCTGCAAGGGATTGGGTGTCACCAGCCCTGCAGCTGTGCAGGGAGCCCTCTGCAGCTGTGCTGCCTTGGCCCCACTCATCCATCAATTGGGATTGTGGAAACTATCCTGGGCAGGAATAGTTCAGCAGCACCTAGTGGTTGAGGGCTTGTCCTCCTTGCAGCAGCCCTGACTGGGCCAGGACCACAGCCTCCCTGCACCTTGTACCCCAGTGTCTTGGACCTCTCAGACATGCAGGGAGCCCAACCCCCCCACCCCTAATTTCCAGCCACTGTAAAAATAAAAGTTGTTGTTGTTAGGAAAAAAAAAAAATCAGTATCAACTGTCAAAATTAGAAAAATAAAAATCAAATTCTGCCAAGCTTAACCATACTCAGTAGCAACAAACTGTGAAGAGCAGGAAGTAAAGGAATAATGGACAGATAGGATTAAATGCCACTGGCATTTAACACTTCTGGAAGGGTTTCAAAGGATCTCTCATATTTTCCCCAACTGAACAACGAACCAACAAAAGCTGGGTGCTGAAGAGCTGTATTTAACTTGCATAGAGAGAAGTGATTGCAGCCTCTCTCTTTTTATGAAAGAGCAGTCTTTGAAGACTATAGATCTCATCATTAAGGCTACAATTTTGTCACAGTTACTTTTACTAAAAGTCACAGACAGGTCACGGGCAATAAACAAAAATTCACAGAGCCTCTGACCTGTCTGTGACTTTTACTAAAAATAACCGTTGACGCTGCGGGGCGGGGGCACACGGTGGGCTGCAGCCCTTGCCGCAAGCTGTGGGGCAGGATGCTTGGCCCCATCAGCAGCCCCTGCCGTGGGGTGGGGGAGCATAGCCCCGGCCCCAACTGAAGAAGTCATGAAGGTCTGAGAAAGTCACAGAATCCGTGATTGCCATGACTAAATTGTAGCTCTACTCATCATGCATTGCTCCATTTCGAACTGAGATGAAGAACTGCTGGAAGATATATTGTAAAGCTCCAAGCTCCACTGTGGCCAATGCTATTTAGATGCTCATCTAACATTATGCCTTCTGTTAGAATTATTATTGTGCCTGCCTCAAGTGTTCTGACAAGGCAGGCTTTTGAATTTTTTATTAAGCAGCATTATAAAACAGTGCAACCTCAAAAAGAACACTTGGTGTGTAATTTATACAGCATTCCTGAGTCAGAGCAGTTTAATCCCAAGAGAACAGGAAGGAAAAGCCAGACCCTCATAGAAATTACTGGGGTGGGGGGGGATGTCCTCTAACCCTGTGTTAGGCAGGTCAGACTAGATGATCACAATCCTGCCTTCTGGCCTTAAAACGTATGAATTCTATCCAAAATCTAATTCCTGGCCCAATAAAAGATGTGCCCTTAAGGGTCTGGCTCCCTATGTATCACAGTCAGCATATGGAAACTTCAGCTCCTATCAATGATTCCATGGTTCTCAAATTCATTGACATACTATAGGATGGCAGATTACAAAAGGCAAGACCAGGTCTCACTTTCTTTGTAACCACTTCTATTCATCTCTCTTTCACTCCCAACATGTACTACAACCCCTTCCAGCTCAGCTGCCAATACGTACCTACCTACCTACTTGCCAATACCTGCAGGAGAACAAAATCCACAGGGCCAGTTCCTTCATCTTCCCACAATCGCCAGTGACCACAATGTTACAAATTGGTTTTGCATTCCATCAGGTTGGGAACAATAAGCCAGAAGATGAGAAGCGTTTCTAGCAGGTGGAAAGCAAGTTAGCATTCCTCCAGGCAAGAGCCCTCAGCGGTCAGAAACCCTCAGCCCTTTACCTGTCCATTCAGCCAGTTCTCTGAGTTAAAGATGAAAAGTTACTTTAAATTATCGAATGAATAGTTGGCCAGAAGCGAGTATGCTTGCTTACTCTGCGGTTCCTGTTGTGGTCTGCTGACCTCAGGTGTCTTTGAAGGAGGTGGTTCTGTGCAGGAATTAACATGTCACAAGCCATACAGTGAGCTGCCTCGATCTTCTTGAAAAAGTGTTCCTGGCCAATACCTGGGGTGACACAGACAGGTTAGCCAACGTTCAGAGTAGCTATTACCTCGAAAAATGTTCTGAGTGTCCCATCAACACCCTCTCACCACTCCCATAAATAAATATCACAAAAATCCCTCTGGGATGTAACTGACGGTAAATTGACGGTATCTCATCTCCTTTTAATTCTGCCTTGCTTTCTGAGAACCATCCATGCATGTCATTCTAAGGATCTGAGAAGCCAGTTATCTCAACAATCTAGGTTCTTACACATGCCCCACTCCTGTTGTATCAGAGCACATCACAAATATCACCACTTATCCTAATGTCAGACAAGCACAAAAATCACTGACTTTCCCTAAGCAGAGCAGGGAATGGAACCCAGATTTCCTCAGTCCCAGGTAAGCGCCTTCGCCACAAGGCCAGCCTGCCTCAAAAGTGGCTTCAATGAGACTCTTGCAAAGACTCAAAGGCAGGACAGCACAAAAATTTCCTAGATTTTTGAATATTTCACTCTTCCGTTACCCAATTTTCAGAGGTCAACAGCAAAAACCTGTTAGCTGGCTTAATGTTGGCCAATGCACAACTTAATTCAAGTGTATCACAGGACCCAAGCTCTCTACATTAGTTCAAATGCCTTTTCATTAACTGGCTGTGTCTAAAGAGACCCTGGCCTGTAGGAAAACATGTTGGGAATTGTGTGCTAAGCAAGACCTTGTAGGTTCTGTGGCAATGTGCTATTGCAGAAATGGAGGCAAGAACAAAACAGGAAAAAAAACAACCCAACAGCTTTTAATGGAGTTAAATAGTAAAATGAACATGGGATCTGTTCTGTTCAACTGATTATTTACAAAGTCAATAAAACCCTTTGCTTTTGAACATTTCCCCATCTCCTACTGCCACACATCTTCACTGGCCACAGAATTCAGCATCAGTAACACTGCAATGGATTCTCACTAAACCATGCACAGAATCTGCAGTCTCTCCCCACCTGACAGTGAGGCCTCTTATTTTTATAAAATCTGCCATGGCATTCATGTGTACTGTGATATAGCATCTGGAAGCAAGGCTAAACTACAACTGCCTACAAAAATGAATAGAGCACAGAGTGACTCAGCCCTTTAAAAATGGCACTTGTTCACTTTCTTTCTAACTTTCAAAATGCAGTCATCTTTAGCAGGTCTCCCAGTCACTGGGATAAGATGGCAAGATTAAACTGGGTGGCAAGTTTAACTTCTGTCTTACCCCAGCCCTTTCAGATAAGAAGTTTGGCCTGAGAAAGGAAAAGCAAATGTGGCTCCTTTTTCCAACCCCTCATCCAGCAGCATCCACACTGCCAAGCTTTTTCCTTCAGCACTTGCTACTCCAGGGCTACTGGATTTCCACTGATCATCTAAGCCACATCATAGAGTAATAACTGTTTTCTGCTAGGGAAGTCGGATAGTTTGTGGCATCTTGGGCCTAATTAAGAGCTGACTGATGAAGCATTACTGAACGGGCAATACTTAATTGTAAAATCTATAGGGCAAGGACTGTCTTTTTGTTCTGTGTTTGTACAGGACCTTGCACAAAGTGGTCCTGGTTTATTACTGGTGCTCCTATGTGCCACTGCAAAACAAATAGTCTCCAGGCATACACAGACATCACTTACCCTTGAAAGGGTCTGGTTTCTGCTTTGTACCCTCCTTTTCAGTCAGCTCCTGACGACGCTTTTCAATTTTCTTATTCCTGTTCACAATATACTCCTGGGGGCGGTGGGAGAGGGGAGAAGAAGAGAGAATGAAACTCTCCACCACTTGTACAAGCCAATGGCATCAATAAGCATCAAAATCTATAGCATGCCATTCAGAAGGGAAATGAGAGCTCTGTAAGAAAACCCATGGGGAGGGGAAGAGAGCACAACTAAATAATTGAGACATGCCAAGCACTCCCACCCCACCCTGCCTATACCTTCAGGAGCTCAGACAGATCTATTCAGTCAGAGCCACGCTCCATATAGCTCAGCATGCTACAGTAGTCAATAGTGCCATGACAGTGGTTAACTGTCTCTTTAAACCATTCAGGTGACCTTTGTGTTCCTGAAAGATGCCTATTGACAGCCTGGAGACTTAAACACTGATCATCTAGAGAAGGATGCAACGTAGGCTGCAGAAGCACAAGCTGCCTGACATCTCACCTGAAAGACATGCTTTTAGAGCTATGGGGAGGGGAGAGTCGGTCTCTATGGCTTATTCATTTCTTGGCTTCTCTGATGAGCCAGCTAACTTGAGGCTTAAACTGTGCCAACTGAGTGTTATTTGTGTCACATGCATAGGTGATCCACTGGGAACTAGGCAAACCTAACACCACATTTCACATGAGTCAGTAAAGAGCCATCAATTGATAACTCTTAGTGAATGCTGGCATGAGCTGGAAAGGAGCCAGAGGGCTCTGTACCCCATTACCAATCCCTGGGCAATGCAATCAGCAGATGTGACAGACAGTAACAGAATTCCTCAATTATCCTATGCCTTCTCCCACACCATTCTAGGAATTTTATATAAGGGTTAAAAAAAGGCTGAGCCGTCCACATACCTGCAGGAATTCAACTGTTTTATCAGGGAGTTTGGTGCCAATGTATCGCAGGGTATCTTTGTGAAACTTGCTTTGCAGATGTTTCTGAATTTCTTCATCTTCAAAGCTACGGAACTTACACACAGAACAGGCGAACTGGATTCTGAAGAAAGTAATGTGTGGTACAATAATCTATTTATACAGTGAAACTTTTCACAAGAGCACCCTGACAAAATTCCAGTTTGAGGATTTTTCTGCTTACCAAACTTTCCTCTCCAGTTTCAGTTGATGCGGTACTATTATATTCCTGTCCTAAATTGTGTAATTTTGCTTTGTAGCATGTACATGCATGTTGAAAGAATACAGATGTATTTTACGGAGTCAGCATTAAGCCTAATGTTGGAATATACAAAATGAATTTTCATTTGACAATACTATTGTTAATTTGTACATATGTACTGAATGGGTAAGTTATCTTAATCGGTCATTTAGTCTTTAAAATGCTTACTTTTTAAAATGGCAATGCCCTGTATTTAGCATAAGAGCTATAATGAATTACTCATACAACTGTAACTATTAGACAATACCTACATTCCCCTTTCTTTAATGGGAGTTACAAAGCACAAAGAGAAGAGAAGAGTAGATTGGCTGGAATTGAAATGCTGATTCCACTGTGCCGGCTTCAAACGGAAACTTATATCTGTGTTGTGTGAACAGGAGAGAGTTCAGATCTCCTGCAGAGATCCAAAGAGAATTCTGTGCCAGGTGGGTTAGGGATGATGAGTCATAGCACTGCCCTTGGGAGACTGATTTATTGATTGCTCCCTTTATAGTCACTTACCTGTCCATAGCACGATCACGCATTCTATCCCTTCTCCTCTGTTTCTCCCTCTTCTTTTTCACCTCATCATCATCATCATCACCGCCATCTCCAGATGCTACAGAGAATCACATGTAAAGTTTCTATATAAAACCTAATGTCAACATTTTTAGTTGGCAGAAATTTAATTCTTTGGGTTTTATTAGGATGTGAGCTACTGTGCTTCCCTCCCGTGCTAGGCTTCAAGAAATCCCTATCCTTCCTAATCTCTGACAGCGCCTCTGTCTGATTTGTCTTTTCAGGCCGCTTCTCTATCAGGTGTTTGTTTCTGGGAAACTACTCGGCTTCCAGCCTAAATGTCCTTGGCATTAAGAGTTCTCAGTTCTCGAGTGGTACCAATTGTAACAGACCCCACTCCTGACTCTTGATGCCCAGAAGGGAACTCCCATCACTTAACTTCAGAAGTTGCTGGTTTCTGTGAAGACAGAGCAACCACAAATGGAACCAGCTCTTACTGTTGACAGTGAAGGCCCTCTCCTGGGGTAGCTGTATTGGGTGACACACGTTTACCCAACTTCCCCTGCATAACTAGTGTCTGTCCCTCCCTCCTACCCTTGGTTTCCTTGGGTGGTCGAGTGCTGGTAATGCACATTCTCAGTGACTCATTTACCTGAGAACTGAAGCACAGACTCCATTTTGTATTGGGTATTGTCCTTTCACTTTTTTCACCTTCTATTTTTCAGGATGCTAGCAAAGCACCCCAAAGGGTTCAAAACACCTCACATGCCATTCCAGAATGTCTATCACAGATAAACATGACTGCTGTTTGGTTTCTCAGAGGAGCTTTGAAGCCACTGGAGTGCTGCTTCTCCAAAATCCTTAATGAGAAAAGGAATAATTGGGGTTTTAAGGCCCCTGCAAGCAGGACAACAAAGTGTGAGCCAGGGAAGGGAGAATTGGACAGAACCTCAGTCTAAGTCTCCAACTGAATTAGATATCCACGTCTTTTTATCTTCGCTGTACAGCCTGCTGTCTTCAAACTACATGGTTCTAGGGCTTTGCCAATACACAGCCATGTATTTTGCGAGGTCTCCAAATGCCTGGGAGAACACAGGATTTTAATGGAGCAACTAGCCAGAACCCAGCAGAGAGAGCAACCCTATCCCCACTGCCTGTACTGTGGTAACACCAAAGATAGGGGACCCTCTGTGGGTCAGGATCTGGTTATCAAAGAGGAAGGTTTGGATAAACATCCGAACAACAAACTAGATCCCAACGTCAGCCATGAGAATGTCCTATGTGTGGCTAGAGCAGAGCACTAATTCCCCATAAAGAAAACGTGTGGCTCCCCCCAATAATCATGTGCTGCATAGCAGCTAACATGCAAAGCCATCTTGTTCTAAGTGTCTGCTTTGCTACAACATTTAATAAGCCACAAACACGGTTGGCAGCTTTCTACATTCCCACAACTATGCAGATCATAATTTCAAACAAGCAGTGGCTTGTGAATCTCAAAAAGATTCATATACATCCTGAAAGCATAAGAGAAGGTGAGTCTAGAATTGACTAATTTAGGACTGCCAACTGCAGAATTGTGAAAGTGCAGGCCATAAGTGAAAATTGTGACAAGTATATTAGCAGCTAAAATTCTTTCCACAAATACAGACAAGGGGTGTAATTTTCTGAATTGCTCAGCACTGGTCTAACTGCTTTCACTGAAGTCAATAGTAAAACTGCTACTGAGTTAAGCCAACGCTGAGCACTTTTGAAAATCCCAGCCAAGGGCAATAAAAGGGGCAGTCTCAATGTTTAGTCTCTGCCTTCCTACGTTTGTGGTTTTGCTATCTAAGGGTTTACCCCTCAAACTGATCTCACAGATTAGCCAGCTCTGTTTTATAAATCCCTTCAGTGACATTTCCCTCATTCTGAAATTAATGAATATGCTTTATGACTTGATGTCAGTAAGACTCAAGTCCCTCTTCGCAATCAGCAAGTGACCAAGTGAAAAGGAGACATCATCCCCTTAGGGTGTAGGCCCAACAGCCTGCCAGACATGCATAGCACAAATACAAGAAACATACGGAGGCAAGAGGAGATGGTTCTGGCTACGGGGACCCAATAAGACACCTCCATCTATAATTTCTAAGATAAAACTCTTTGCATAACAGGCCCTTTCCCCCAGATAGGGTGCAGGCACATCTGGGCTTTCTGTTCTCCATTCAACTCAAAGGAATTCAGTTCAAAAGGAATGACAAGAGTTGTTTTCACATGAGATAATAAGGCTTTCAAACTAACCCTTGATCTAATATGCTTCCACCTGCTCTGGACAAAGACATATTTAATTTAGAGTGTCACTGTTAAACCACCACCCAAGATGTGTGTCATTATTAGAGAAAATCCTGCTTTATCCATTTACTGGACTATTGGTGTTTTGTTTTTCCATCTTAGATTGTAAGCTTGGACAGGCACTGTGACTGGCTTTTCGGTACAGCAGTGAGCACAGTGTCAGAGCTCTGATATGAGTGACGCCCCTCATAGGCAAGCAGCATTATCCCACCAGGCTGCAAAAGACTACACTAAAGCAGCAGCTTAGGCACCCGGACCTGTGTGTGTTGTACTTGACATGACATAGCACACTCCTGAGTTTTATAAGCCTTTGATTGAAAGCTGAACTCAAGATAGCTCCAAGTGAAAAAGAGGGAAAACGCGCCAGTTGGGTACGTTAAGTCCACAGGAATCATGTGACGTGAACAAATTACCCTACCTTTCTTCTCCCAATCTTCATCACAACCCTCATTCTCCTTTAAAACAAAAAAAAAGAAAGCCATCAACTACTACTTTAAAAATCCACATAAACTGTATCTGCTCTAATCGGTCAGTGACTGACAGAGTACACAGTGTAGAGTCATTTTTAGATCAAACCATCATATTTAACCAAAATTTGCAAAATTGTTTTGCTAAGGCTATTTCAAAATATGACAGTAAGATCCTATTTTGACAGTCTTAACATTTTATATGTTGCTAAAACAATGAGTCATAGCCATGGACAGAATTTGGTGTTTGTACAGTGTCTAGAAAAATGGGGCTCCACCCCTATTTAGCCCTTAGGCACTACTGTAATAAACATAATTAATAAGGAGTTTAATCCCACTGTCCCAATTACTAGATCATACTCCCTCCGAAATCATAGAACAATAATGGAGCATTGTGCTGGTCTAGAAAGCAGAGTTCATAGCACCCCAACATTAGGAACAGTCATACGTATCCTATATTGCAGTAGGAGGGAACTTTTGGGTACTCAGCATTTTTGAAAAAAAGATGTCTACGTAGATTTAGAAGCCTAACTTTAGGCTATTTTAGAAATTCTGGCTCTGGTGTGTGGGAGCAAAGTAAAGGACACTAGCTACAATATTCTCACATCTTCACTCTCAGGTGAGGCTAATCTAATAAAGGTAGCTAAGAAAGAATCTAGCAGACACGTTCAGAACATTCACATTCATTCTATAGAGGCTCTAGAAAGTTACTTACACCTTTGTCTCCTTCATCTCCAGATTTGTCCTCTCCTTCACCATCATCTGCCAGATATACAAGATAGATCATTTAACTAGGGTGGGGAAAGCCTGTCCTCCCCCTCCTACTGCAAGTTACTAGGCAGCAGCACTATAGCATTGCCTATTTACTCACAGAGCACTGGTTCATAACCACCAATACAAAACTCAGTTTACTGACTATTCTGTGTTGTGTGAATTTAGAGCACCAACTTCTCTGATGAGTCCCCAGAGCATCAAGGTAAAGCCTGAATGCTATTAGGCATCTCACAGCATACCACAGTAACAGTGACAGACTATAACCTCAGATTAAGGACCACGAAGTTTTAAGATCTAACAGCCAATATCTATAGTGCTGGTTGTCAGTCAGTGAAGAGAGGAAGCACTTAATCAGTGATGTTAGCTGCGAGCCTTATTAGTTTCAAAAAACAGGACTGTACCGTTCTCAGTGTCGTCTCCTTCGCTGTCAGTCTTTGCCTGTTTGCTGTCTGGCTCATCTCCGCTTTGGGATTGTTTCCGCTTGCGCCCTCCTTCACTATCTGATCGACCCCCTGAGCGGTTGCGGAAACTTCTCCTCTTGGGCTAGAAACACAAATTGGGTGAAGTATCTTATTGTCCAGCTTTTCAGGATCAACCAAGAAGCTCCAGCTCTTCTAACCCTTCTGCAGCTTAAATGAAATGAGCTTCTAAAAGCACGTGTGACCCTGTAACCGTCTGTCTAGATCATCGGTTCTCAAACTTTATCAACCCGTGGACCTTCACTGATTTAAAAATTTTTGGGAACCCCCAAGCCCCCCCCCCCCCCAACTCAGCCCTTCCCCGCTCCTTCTCCGAGGCCTCACCCTCACTCACTCCATCCCCCCTCCCTCTGTCGCTCTCTCTCCCCCACCCTCACTCACTTTCACCAGGCTAGGTTGCAGGAGGGGGTATGGGCTTTGAGAGGGAGTTTGGGTGCAAGGTACAAGCTCTGGGTGGGACAGAGGGTTGGGATGTGGGAGGGGGTGAAAGATGCAGGCTCCAGCCAGGTGGTGCTTAGCTCAGTCGGCTCCTGAAAGCAACTGGCACGTTTCTGGCAGTGGCTCCTACGCGGAGGGGGGGGGGGGGGGGGAAGGTCGGGTCGAAGGGGTTTCCATGCACTACCCCTGCCCGCAGGCACCACCCTCTCAGCTCCCACTGGCCACAGTTCCCAGCCAATGGGAGCTGCAGAGTTGAGGCTCAGGGTGGGGGGAGCATACGGAGACCCCCAACTCCCCATGGGCCGCTGGGCTGAGACAGACGCTTCCGGGAGTGGCGCGGAGCCAGGGAAGGTGGGAAGCCTGCCTTAGATCCGTGGCGGTGCTGGACTTTTAGCGTGCAGAAGGTGCTGGGAGGGAGGGGGAGAAGTTGATTAGTTGGGCCCATTGGCCCCTTGGGTTACCCTCGGGGAGCCCCAGGTGTCTGCGGACCCCAGTTTGAGAAATGTTGAGTAGCTGTACTTAATGCAGTAAATCCTTTTATAAACTGAGCAGACGAGCTGTGCCGAAGGTATCCAAAATACTGTACATGGTTCCCTGCCTCCCAAATAGTTAATTTTTTCTAAAGAAAAAGTCTGCTCAGAAACTATATCCTATTTGTACAGAGAAACAGCACATCAACCTGTTGACTCTTTGAAAAGTGACACTGAAATCTGGCAATTATCAGAAGAAAATGTACCCTTCTAACAGGAGGAGCGTACTTCACAGCTAATCCCAGTGCCCCTGGATTAACAATGCGCTGCCTGTCTTTTAAGGAAAAACAAGGAGGAGTTCTTGTGGCACCTTAAGGACTCTTAGTTGTTTTCGCTGATTCAGCCTAACATGGCTTCCACTCTGAAACCTGTCTTGTCTTTTAAGGGTAACTACATGAGTAAAAGCAAAGTAGCAAAGGTTTTACACCAAGAACAAGTGGTTTGACGGGTCTTACCATAAGAACGTTCAGATGCCACGGCACTGTACTCACTCTGTTTCGTTGCCTGCCGACTCCATATGGCATGTTACCATACCTTCCCATTCCTGGCATTCCCATCATGCCATAGTCATAGTCCCCATAGTCACCGTAGTCTCCGTAGTCACCATAGTCGCCATAATCTCCATAATCCCCGTAATCGCCATAGTCCCCATAATCACAATAGTCAGGGACAAGGGCTTGGGAGAAGAGGGAAGGGAGCCTGTTGGGGCAGGGACCACCCATGCTCCGCCCACCCATATAGTTCAACTCATTCCAGCGTGCAGACAGTCGCTCAGTACTTGAAGATGGCATGAAGCGGTCGGTGCGGTTGAAAGCATTTAGACGCCCCCGATTTTGAATCCGATTCTGGCCCCTCCCTCTAATGAGACCATAGCTGTTTCCTCTGTTGCTGGACTGATTCCTGCGGCTGTCAAACTGGCTTCCAAAGGAATCATTCCGATCAGTTGCAACTTCGCCATAATCGTAGCCAGCTCTGTACAGATCACGGTCGTTCATTGAAGCCCTTGAGTCATAAGATTCAAAAGACTCAAACCTGAAAGAGCTGCACAGCAAGCAAGGAATCAAATCAGTAGCTAATAAAGCACAGAGCCATGCTCTGCCAAACATAAAAGCCACAGAGAAAGTTACATCCAGATTTAATTTGGGTTAAAACCAGAATCAGGACACAAAGAATGAAGATGCAAAGAATACAAAAAAATACTGTGGTCCCTGCTGAGTGACACCTTTGCACAGGAACTCACTTCACCCTGTCCTTAGTCTTAGGGCGATTTGAGAATTTAACCAAAAATTGTTAATCTGCTGCACAAATGTCTAATCAGAAATACAGCTGAAAAAGCTTCTCACTTTTGTTACCCTCTCTGAGTGGGGGTACCTGCTGATCTGTTAATCAAAAAACTGATGGGTTTCTATCCACCTTAATCCCACATTGAGGTATAGCCAAGAGATCCCTTTCCTCACTGCCAGCTAGCTCATTAGGAGAACTACAAGCACACAGGAAGCCTGGCACAGTACACAGCTGCAGAAATAGGAAATAACTGGAGAATTAATTAGATACAGAAGGACAAAAGAGCAAAAATCCCTGCCTGAAGTAGAAGCCCTGAGGAGAAATGAGAAATACCTCTGCTTTGCAGGGTAGAGGCAGTACACACAGGGGTTCCAATGTACTTGCAATATTCCTAACATAGCAGCAGGGGCAATAACAAGGAATCCAAAAGAGAAAACTTTTGGTTTTACCACTGGGTGTGGAATTAAGGCAGATAAATCCATCAGCATCTTGGCTGATGAAGTAGCAGATACCAATGCCACAGAAAGGTTATGTATTTCATTTCTTCCTTCCTACAACTGATGTCAGGATGCATATTACTGCCTGCACAATAGAGCAAGCATCTGGTATTTTTCTTCATTCTGACTGGTCTAGCAGTACAAACAATTTAGATTACAAGGCATTATCAGAAAAGGTAAGAAAAATACAGTTGCAGATTAAACATCTCACTTCAGCATTTCATCATTAATAAAAGTAAGTTTCGGTACAACTAAGGGTGAACAGAGAAACCAGCTTTGAAAATACATTGTTATGCTGAATAGGGGTTGATAACATAATTTGGGACCAAGAGATCAAGGCTGCATTTTGTACCAACGTGTCTGTTTAAGAGGAATTAATATTGGACCATTCCCTCAGCAGTAAAATGTTTCAATTTAATTTGAAATTACAGTGATTTAAGATTTAAAAATCTCTGTGAAAAGTAAGAAGCGATACGTTACCTTTCCTGGTCTTCCATTCCTTCCCCACCTCCACCACTGCCTTCCTTTGACAGCATATCCAGACGCTGGTTTATTTTGGCTATGATGGAGTCGGAGTTCTCATTCGCCACAGCTTCTGTACTATAAGTTGCCACTGGCATACTGGTGTTGACATCAGCAGTCATGGTCATGTCGGTAGTTTTGGGAGTCTCCCAGGTATTCGTGGTAGCAGCAGCAGCAGCTGCTGCAGCTGCAGCATAATTGTACGAGGCAGCTGTGGTAGAGCCAGTGGTTTGGGTGCCATAATAGTCATAGCCTTCATAGCCTTGCAGAAATGGAAAGTTAAATTGAATACACTGTCAAAGAAATGTAGGCTCATGTAGGAAGGAGTTTAGATGCTAATGAACTCACTCTACCAGTCAAGGTTGCAGCTGATCTTTACTATTTGATGAAAACTTTTAAACTTTTCGAACAAGTATGGTCAGGTTCTCTGTAAAGGAAAATTCAGGTTTCCTAAAGTTACAAAAATCAGAGATAGAAAAATCTCTGTTGCACTCAGCCAATGATCATGAACCAGTGTGGGATTATTCCAGTGATTGGTCCATCTTGGTTTTAACTGATACGACCGAGATCCTGTACTACCATAAAGATTTGTTGTTATTATAATGTTCAGTATCTATAGCGTAATACATTGCCAGCATGCATGCTGAAATTTGAGAGACCTGTGTTGCTGGGCTTGTAACCACGTATGCAAGAATAAATACAGCGTTGACATACATTTAATAGACGAACCAGAAAATCTGAAGTGATGAGCCATATTCTAGCTCTGACAACAACAAACTGCCTTATGGCAAGAGAATAGAATGGTGAGGGGCAAAGGCACTGCACTACAGCTATGTTCATGCCACTACTGGACACTGCTTATGTAAATCCAGAGATTGGGAATTTGGGAAGTGTATGACCGTACAGAGAATCCTTGTAATAGCACTACACATACACAACCTGCCAGTGTGCTACAAGCAGTGCACCGACTCACCAAGCCAGGGCTGTACTGGTTCTGAAGAGAAAATGCATTTCTGAGCCCTGTACTAAAAAACAAGCTTCCTCTCAGAGCGCTTCCACAGCTACTTCTAACCTGCAATACCCTCTGCTATGCCAATCCTAGGGCTCTAGTTAAGTGGCTACCAAATCATGATCGAGAACCCTCCTCAAAACTCCCTCCATTCTATTATGCCCACATTACACTTGACACCCTCAGGCCACTGGTGCACCGATGCCATTGTCTATCCTGAGGACCAATACTGTCTCATTTCCTTGTACATTTTGTTCTGTGCTTGTACAGCGCCTAGCATAATAATCCATAATTAGGGCTCCTAGGCACTAACACAACACAAATAAGAGAAACTCATTTTTCCCTACCGACTTGACCAGAGGTCTATTGCCCTCTGTGCTACACAATACCCAGTTTTTTTTAAAGTAAAAACTAGAGAAAAAGACTAAAAGTAATAATAATCAGTTCTTCTCAAATTAAGGCACAAAACACAGCTTTAAAAATACTTCAAATCAAGGCCAATTACACGCCAGAGTGAAAAGCTAAATTCTAAACCCAACACAAGGATTTATTATGGAAACACAGACAAACCCTTTAGCAGTACCAGCAGGCAGGTACAGCTGTGTTTACTGCATACAATCAAGGTGTCATTTAAATGTCAAGAGCATAATCCTAGCTTTTGAGGGGAAAGGTTTGTACCCAGGCTCATCACTATTCTGGCCTGAAGCCCAGCATAGTGCAGAATGATGAAGCAAGGTACAAATAAGTGAGTTGGAGAATAGACCTAGGTATTGCAGTCAACTCAAGAAGTTGAACAGAGTATAGAGGACTTAACACAAAAACAATGTATATATAACACATACCTTGCCAATTTGCTGCGTTTGCTGCATATGTACCTATGGGATGGAAAGACAAACGCATTATTTCAACATTAGAAGAATCACCCAATGGTATTCAGTTTACAAAGGCTACGTGAATGTCACTCAATTTAATGCCAGCAAAAAATATTATCCTTTCACATAAGCAGAAAAGAAAAGGCTCTCAGAAGTACTGTCTTATGAAAATGTAACAAGCAATGGAGAATTAAATGGAAAATTGCATTATGTGGGAAACATTTCTGATTTATTTCAAGAGAAAGCTGGAGATACAGAAATACTGTACCAGAACCTCAGGGTCCAATACACTCAGACTATCCAGTAACAAAAACAAATATTATATTCTTCCCAGTTTATGGTTCAAAAAGAAAATCTTTGTTGCATTTCAATAAATATTGAAATATTATTTAGCGCTGTTATCTTTAGCCCATGTTCACCATCAGCAGACCCAAGATTATTAGCTGACTCCAGTTCTATTAACACTACTTCAAGGTAGGAAATCCCACAAAGAGGAACTGTAAAAAAGTGTAGTATTGCTTCATAAATCAGTTCTCAAGTTTCTCAGTGGAGGCCACAGGGCATAAGCAACTGCAGAAATTAGACTCCAACTCTTTATTAAGAACCCCAGTTTCAACAAACACTTACTGGCAAAACCATAGTGAAAAAGCTTCAAAGTCAACATTTAATAAGATCAAAACACGCTTGGAAATGTAGAGGAGGGGTATAAAGAGATCAAGTAGTAGGACCTGATCCAGCAAATACCTGGGCACATGTTTAACTTTACTACCATAAGTTGCTCACTGAATAAAAGTTAAAAATGGGCCCATGCATTTGCTGGATCAGTGCCTAGGTCTGGAAATCAACCTTCCAATATGAGAGCCCAGGAAAATGTTTGTCTGCCCTTCCATCACCCCATCAACACCACAGCACAGAAGTGAGTATTCCTTCCTATAGTCTCCAAAAGTTGGACTAAACATTTACAAAAAGCTTACTCAGTGTGATTATAGAGGAGGGTAAAAGCAATAAGCCAAAAAATGAGGAATGCTACACTTTGTTACAGAACATTAGAAAGGAAAAGGCATAAAACAAATTATTTTTTAAAAATGCAATTCCCTATGTCAGCTTGAAATATAACTGTGAAACTTACCTTGAGCATTGGTGGCAGCAGTGCTCCAGGTGCCATAACCTGTAGAAATAAACAAACATATTAAGCTACTTTAAGGACATGCTACTCTTTCCCCAGCTCTTGTGGAATGAAGACTACCCTAGAAACTAGCATTAGTGGCGAGAGTGGTTTTTGTTTCTTTCCTTACTGGTTTGAGGGAGGGAGCTGAGTTTACTTTTGTTTGCATGAGTATTTTTACCATTTGGCATCTGGAGCCCTGTGTCCCTGCTTTTAAAAAACACATTGCTAAACACAAAGATAAATAAATAGTCTCCAAGTGAAAATAGAAACATTGAGAAATTTAAGAGAATCCACATTTTATAGGAAAATTCTTTTCAAAATAAGCACCATTTTTTCCTGTTATAAACCTACCTAAGCCGAGACGGCGAACCTGTAACTATTCTGATTTCCAAGTCAGTCAAGTAAGTCTCTTATGAAAAACTGGGTGACTGGACTACTACCCAAATTCAAGAACTGCTGGCCAGAATGCTCCAAATGCACTGGAGTGACCATGTGCGCTCAGGTAATACATATGTTGTTACCCTGGTGGAGAAGAGATAGGAGGCGGAGGACTGGTTTTATTTCTCAATTTCTTTTTGGCTACCAATCCTATTATTAATTGAAAAGAAGCCAATGTAATTTTCACCCTAGTAATCAAATAATTCATTTCTCTCTTTCCTCAATTCTGGCCTCCACTCCTATTCCAAAGCATCTAAGTATGCTTCAGCAGCATACAGGGCCATAAACACCACAGAGCTGGCTGGATGAGGATTCCCTTTGCCCTCTTTCCCTCTGGGCTATAAATTCTGCTTCGCCTTGTAGAGACTCTTGCCCCTAATTTAGTTTCACCTCTAAGTGAGGAGAATTTAGTCTTGAATTTAATTTATATATTTTTAAAATAAAGGATTCTGTACATTTACTTACTGAATTCTCTATTCCAAAATTCCATTTAGAACAGGAATCCTGAGAATTTAGAAGACAGCATGCTGGATATTTCCCTACCATAATTAAAGTTAACTTAGCAACTAAATCTGCATCTTCATAAGAACAAATCCACACCGATATTACTGAACAAAGAAGAAGCCTTCAGTCTCTAAAATGTATCCCCCAAGAGGAGCTCAGCAAGGATTACTTTCATATAACAATTAGACTAGGAGCATGTAAGAAAGTACATCTCTAAAGGCTACTGTAGTGCTCATGACAGCAAATGCAACAGCAAAATAGGAATTGTAAGGTTAGAAGTCACAGATAAAACATGTTTTTAAAATGGGCCCTCGCTTTACAAAGTCTACAAGTTTTGATGTTTACTTTTCAACATTTAGGCTGTTCACATTATGCATTTCTCTCAGGATGAACATTAGTTACTTTCACTTCTGTTCAGCAGTTTCACTTTCCAGTTTTTACATACCGGTACTAGAATTAGGCTGCTATGTTTGGGCTGCCCAGGGGACACTGCAGGGAAGGTTTAAACCCAGTCAAAACACGCAAGTGCATTTTTTAAAGTTAATGATAAAGTCTCAAACCTATAAACACTATGTGTACACAGACACCTACAACCACAGAGCCCTAGTTTTAAAGTCCATCACTTGAGTGAACGGAAAATAATCCTCTTATAAATATGAAAAAAATAAAAGGGGAAGCAGAGAAGAGCAAATATTTGTATTACAATGAAACTTGGAGAGCCCAAATCAGATCAGTGTCCCACTGTTCTAGGCACTGTCCCTATCCAGACTGGAAGGCAAGGAGTGGGAAGGGAAACAGAGCCAGAGGAGAAAGTAACTTGCCCACAGCAAGCTCACAGCAGGTCAATGGCGGAGCCAAGAAAAGACCTCAAGTCTGGAGTCCCAGGCATTGCTCTAGTCACTGGACTGCAACACCGGAACACATAGAAAATTAGCTCATGTGAAAAATCCCCAGCATGGGTTTTTTTAAATACAAATTATATCAATCTAAAGCTTACTTAGTATATACAAAAAGTGGAAGACCACAAAAGGCCCAAGTAGCTCTACAATATACCCTACAGCCATCCTCAGTTTTGATACAGTTACAGTCTGCAGAGGCTACTTGGCCTAGCATGACACATCTATCTTGGTCCATGGCCAGACTGCTCTGAATGCTGGAACGTGGAGTATTCACAGACTGCACCTCAATATCTTGACAAGTCGTTAACGCAAACCCCAACCAGGCATTCCTTATAGACATAACATCATGAATCTAATGTTCTTGTTACACAACTGGAGAAATCTGGATTAGATAAAGCCATTATAAAATTGATTTTCTAACCTGTTTTAAACCCAAGTTAAGAGGACAACGATTAACAGTTCAGCATCAGCTTTGGAAGCATTTGTCTAGCGGGGTCAGAAGATCAAGCACTAACACATTTATTAATGACTTAGTAAGAAGGAACAGAGAACAAATTGGTCAAAGCTGTGATAAATACAAAACTGAGACTAACCATTCCAGAGAGGAGAGCAGAAATTCAACACAAGATGGAAAGTCCAGAGAGACAGGCTAAGTTTAACAAAACAAATGCAAACTTCATTTGAGAAGTGAGGACCAAGAGCCACAAATATAGACTGTGAAAACACCCGCTCAAGAATAGTACTGCAAAAAGAGCTTGGGGCGCAGTCAAGTCTCAAAAATGCCCTTGTCGGTGGTGAGACAAATTGGTGCAGTGACTGGAGCCTTGCCTTACGGATTCACGCTTTTGGTACTCTTTTCCCGAAGTAGGGTGCTGAGCGCCTGTCACAGGAGTGTCTCTGTACTCTACTCCAATATTAAATCACTAATGAAAAGCTGTTTTTCTAAGTGGGGATGAAAAACAGGATTTAATGGAAAACTAGTTATAGCTTCAGATGTGGAGAAATACTCTCTCCCCATAGTAAAAATAATGACTAAAACCTATATTTACCCAACTTACTAAAAGATAAATATGCCTATTTTACAGAAGGACAAACAACTTTCCAAGGGTCAGAAGCCAGAAATAAGTCTCCAGGTGTTGAGGCTCCCATTGGACCATTTATTTAGCTTGTTATTTATCTTAAAGAGAAGATTAGGGGGTGACTTGATTACACTGTGTTCCCCATGTGGATGCTTACAAATATTGAATAATGGACTCTAGCAGACAAAGGTACAACACGATCCAATGGCTAGAAGTTGAAATTAGACAAATTCAGATTACTCATTTCCAAATTTCCGAACAGTGAAGGTGATTAATCATTGGAACAATTTACAAAGGGTTGTGGTGGATTCTCCATTATTGACGCTTCTTTAATCCAGACTGAATGTTTCTCTAAAAGATCTGCTCTAGGAATAATTTTGGGCAAATTCTGTGGCCTGTGTTATGCAGAGGCAATGGTACCTTCCAGCCTTGGAATCTACGAATCTGTGACAAAGCAACTTCTAACATTCAGCCTCCTGGTTCCATATAAAACAGAGATGCTGCAACTGTAAATCACATTCATCACTGGCTTTGGTTTTATGATTGAAACAGTCTGCTAAGTGAACTGCAATCAGCTTTTGTTGCCTTCTTTGCCAGCTACAAGGGGAAATGGTTTCCACCAGGACTTTGGAGACATTAAAAGAAAGCAATACATGTTTTGGACAGAGCAGCATTCAGAACTGTCCCATAGTCAGCAGCGTTTCAATCTAGGTATAATAGACAATAGTACTGAAAATTACCTTTTGATTAATCCTCTTATGTACAAACTATTTTCCTCACCAAAAAGGCACATTGATAATTAAGAGAAGCAAAAGGATGACAAGTTATGTACAGTTTTAATCCTTTGTTCCAAGTCTGTGGCAGAATATAACTGCACAAAGATATGTAGAAGATAATTCAAGATGGGGGAATTATATGCAATGGCTTAAAAAGAAACAATTTAGAATTAAAATAAGAAATGCCTAGATTAGTGGGCAAGAAAAACTTAAGTGGCCAACCAGAGATTCGAATGACACACCTAGGGTAGGGGTGGTTTGGGGTGGTTGTTTTTTAAACCATACCATCATCTAAGAACATACATGCCACCTACTGGCATCTACCATCATGATGACAAGTGACAATGCTTAGCATCTACATACCACTGTCCTAACATCAAAGTGGACTCACAGCAAGACAGCCTAATATCAATAAACTGGTATTCTTTGGAATAAAATGAAAAGGTATTTTCTCATAGTTTTAACAATCTTCATACAATCTTTTGGCAGTCAAATCAGCTGTCTTCATAAATTCCACCCATTACTCTCTACTGCATACATACACAGATTTGTTACTGTACTCATAAGGAGGAAAGTGTTTTAGCTTATAAATATACTCAAATAAATATACATTAAAATGTGTTATCTAAAGAGCCCAGCACTGAAATTATCATTTAAGAAAATGTGCTAGAGTTCCATTAGGCATATGTGTAGCTTTCATACAAGATCTCAGAACATACAAATGTTGACACAGCTGAGAACCAAAACCATCAGAAACCTAAATAATTCCCTTTTCTGGGCCACATCTGGCATTGATTTTGTTCCTTTCAAGCACAGCCTTGTTTTCACAGTTGGCGGTGGGTAGCTGTCATAACAAACACCAAGTTTGAAACATTTAAACCGCCAACGTCAAGTACTAGCAGGTCCACGGACTATGATGTTACTGAGCTACTTTAAGGTGGCAGTAGCGTTGGAGGAGAGCACTGACACTATGTTAGTATGGCATATAGGGGATAACAGGATTGCACTGGACTGCTCTGCTTGGTAGTGGTGGAACCACGGGTGAGGGCTAGAGCTGTTCTGGTCTGAGTAGAAACTGTGTGTATATCGATGGTTTAAGAGATCTGCCCCACCACTGGTCTGCTCTGGAAAATAGGAATCGCCAGACTGGTTACTGGACTAGATGGACCACTAGCCTGATCTAATTTCTGACAACGACTGGCAAGTTCCAGCTGCTATTCCCAAGCCAGGGAAAGCTCCCTCCCACCAGTCAGCTTGTAACTTAAAGTTTGAGGATTTTTCTGGGTATTTGTTCAATGTTTACTATTACAATTCCAGACACGCTTGTCCATGCAACAGGAAGATATTCGGGGTGGCATCACAGGGCTGCGCTGGGGGGCAGCTGAGGGGAGGCCGGCGGGCTAGAGCGCTACCCTGTGGGCGGCTGCTGGGATGAGGCGGAGAGCTGCACTGGAAGGGGGGAGCTGTAGCAGTGGAGACAGATGGGGAGAGAGCCAGAGCCCTGCACAGGGGTACGGCGGTAGGGGACGGCCGGAGACCGGGGCTGCGAAAGGAGATGGCGCCCCTGGGCCTGGCCTGAGCTACGGGGCTGGGCGGAGGAGGCTCCCCCAGGCAGCCCGGTGAGTGTCGAGCCCGGTCCCCCACCTCTGGGGGCGGGGCGGCAGCACAGCACGTAGGGCTCCGCGGGAACGAGAGGCGGCGGCAGCTTCCCACGGCGCAGGGGGCCGCGCACGGGGCCGCAGAGACCGCGGGGCCGCGCACACGCGGCGAGGGGCGGGCGGGCGGGCAGCCGCCATTTTGTGTCGTCTTCAGAAATGGGACTCGCTCCATTTCCAGTCCCCGGAGAGGGAGAGGTGGTTCCGCCCCCTTTCCCCTCCCCCTCACGGGGGTCCCGCTCCCCACCGCGCCACTCCTCACGGTGAAAGGGGGGATGGACAAACTCCCTCACAACGCCGTCCCCCGCTGCACCAATCCGCAGGGGTACCTCGCTGAAAGGCGGGTCTGACAGCCAATCGGGGCCGCCATCTCCACACGGTAGGCGGGGTTAACTTCGCCAGGGGGTAGGTTGCCCCCCCCCAGGTAAACGGGGTTCGCGGCGGCGGCCGGGAGGGGCCCACTACGCTGTCCCAGCGCCCTCCGTAGGGCTCAGGCCTCGTTCCGCCCCGCTCGCTCTCTTTACTTACTGCCGTATCCCTGATCCATGTCTCCCTCCGCCTTCGGCCAAGTCCAACGGCTCCTCCGCACTAACTGCACGCCCTTCCGCTCACTACGCAAGCGCCACACGCCCGTCGCCCATTGGCCATCCCCGCGATCGGGCACCACCCCCAAAACACCCTATTGGGCGTACTCCCGAGTTCCGCCCCGCCTCGCACCCATTCGTCGGGTCTCCCACAAAGCACCGCCCCCGCCCAATTGCCATTGGTTAGTGTGTCTTCGCCACCCGGACGTTCGAGAGATCCCATTGGACTAGACGACTTTTTCGTGGGTGACCTCGAGCGTTCTCCTTGGCCCGTTTCTGTGCTATTAACCGTCAATCAAAACGATTGGCTGGCAAAGGAAAGGCCGCCATATTGGAAATCCTAGAGGAGGTTCAGGGAGCAGTGGGTTGTGGGCCTGGTGTGCCCCACAGCCCCCCCCCACTTCTCCAAGGTGGGGGTAGCTCCTGCCTGGAGGGTGGGCGAGACGTGGTGGGGCAAGGAGACGGCAGGACCCCTCCTACACTGGGTATCCCCTCAGGCTGAGGCTGGAGAGGGCTGGTGATTCCGTGGTACTGCCCCAAGGGCGCACAGCTGGGGGAAGGAGAGGATGGGCACGCGTGGCTCTCACAGGCTGTGGTCGTAGTGCCCAGGGAGTCCAGCTGGGCCTGCGGCTGAGGGCTTACACCCACATTCCCAAGCCCGTTGTGTAGCCCCAGAGCTTGCTTGGTGGTAGGGGGCAGCTCGGAGCCTGTTGCCTCATGGTGATTTCATCACAAGTTAATAATAATTATATGCCCTGGGGACCTCACCTGGACAGGGTGAGAAGGCTTGCACGTTCCCATGACCAGGAGCGCTCTACCGGTAGGAGTTTAAACTCCTGGTAGGGCCACCCAAGACAGGTCAAAGGATGGGGCCAGAGAAAAAGCAGTTCACTGGTTCTGGAGGGTGGGGGTTGAGCAACAGGCCAGCAACCTATGGTGACCCTAAGCAAATCCCAATGCCAGAGGGCAAGGGGCTCACTGGTATCTGGTAGCGAGTTTCAACTGGCCTGACTAGTGTATCCCAATTCACTTATAGCATAATCTGAATCTAATACCAGTCATGTAGGGCAAAGGTGCAGAATCCGTGGGGGCTGCAGGGCTGAAGCAACCATGGAAAAAAATAGCGGGTGGTCAGCAGCCACCAGCCAATCAGCTGTTCGATGGCAGGAAGGCAGCGCTGTGGGGGGAGGGTGTGGAGTGAGGATGGGGCCTTGGGGGAAGGAATGGAGTGGGGGCAGGGCCTCTGGGTGGAGCACCCACCCAGAAAAATGAAAGTTGGCACCTGTGATGTAGGGTATCACTGGAAAACCAATAATATACACTGATCATTAGTATTTTTGTGTGGTGTATGAACAGTGAATGCTCAGAGGACTGTACAAATGTGAAGGAAATAAAGGACTAAAATGTATCTGAACCAGATAAGTCTGGAGAGTGGGTAAACAGGTTTTTTTCCAGACAAAGGAAAGGCTGATGCCTCCATCCAGGTGTAATCACAGGTAATTGGCAATCACTATCAAGTGGCCATTCACAAGCATATGAGAAGTTGCAGAGACAGATCAATTTTTATTGTAGAAAACACTAAGGGAGAAGGAACCAGCATGAACCTTTTCCATCAGACTCCATGGCACTTTCCTCACAGCAGGGTACTGAACTTTGAGAAGAATACATTTCAAAAAGTCACTGGATTAGAAAAGAGAGGAGCAAAGGACCCTAAGTGATCTTTCACCTGAGGCCTTGGCTACACTGGCGCTGTACAGCGCTGCAACTTGCTGCGCTCAGGGGTGTGAAAACACACTCCCCCGAGTGCAGCGCTGTAAAGCGCCAGTGGAATCAGTGCCAGCAGCGCTGCACGTTCGCTCGCAGTGCTGCAAGCTATTCCCCTCGGAGAGGTGGAGTACTTGCAGCGCTGCGAGAGAGCTCTCGCAGCGCTGGCAGCGCAACTACACTCGCGCTTCACAGCGCTGCCGCGGCAGCGCTGTGAATCCCCGAGTGTAGCCAAGGCCTAAGACAAAGGAGCTGAGCACGTTGAACTTTGTGGGAGATCTTGACCCCGAGGTGGCCAGCCACATCTTGCAGGAAAGAGGGGTGGGAAGAATCTTACCTTGAACCAAGACTAGTTTTGTTAAGTCTTGGTCACTAGATAGCATTTTTCACTTCTGTTTTTAACCATTTCTGACTTTATCCCTTAAATTTGATACTCCTGAGGGAATTCTGCACCTAAAAATTAGGTGCACAATATTTTAAAATTTTGCACATTTTATTTGTCAATAAATAAATGTGGCTCCACCATGGGAGTGGGGAGCACAGGCCACTGGCTGCATTGAGGTGGGAGATCACCCTGAAGCCTCCACCTCACCCGATACAGGGACTCGGCAGTGAGGCTGCACCTGACCCTGACGCAATGCCCCCAAAACACCACAGAGCCCTGCCCTTCTGTGGGCAGGCTCAGCCCAGCAGGAGCCAAGTGTGGAAGGGCTTAGTGTGGGGGGATCCAGGTGTGGGGTGAGAGGTTTCTTGGTGGGGCACTCTGGGTGCTGGTGGTTCAGTGGTAGATTGGGGGGGCAGAGTGGCTTGTTGGAGGGTGCAGGGGCAATGGGACTCTGCAGGAGTTCCAGGTGAAGGTGGTTGGGGCTCAGCGGGGGAGAGGGGTCTGGGTGTGGGGAGATGGGGCTTGATGGGGTGGGAGTCCAGGTGCAGCTGGTTGGAGATCAGTGGAGTGGCAGTCTGGGTGTGGGGGGCTCATCGGAGGGGCCCAGGTGTAGTGGGGTAGGCTTGTCAGGGTGAGGGTTCGATGGGCCTACTTAACAGGGCAGCCGCATGCCGGGGCTCCCGCTTGCCCCGCGCGATTCTCCTATCCCCTTTTCTTCTCCATCCCCGTCCCCTCATTCCCACATTCCCCTACCCCTGCCCTATTCCACCTCCTTCCTTCCCCACTGCCTCTTCTCCTCACCCCTATTTCCCCCACCCCACTTACCCAGCCCCACCGCAAGCACTCACTATTGCACAGAAAACAGGAAGGCTCCCAGCACACAGAGGGAGAGCGCGACTAGCACTAGGACCCACGAAGCGGTGTTCAGCTACAGAGTCAGTGGAGCGGAGACACGCATCCTCCTTCAGCCGGGCAGCTCTGCGCTTGCAGAAATGGGGAGGGGGCAGTGGCGGATAACCCTGTGCTCCTCTCACCCCCATGCCTCATCTCTATTTGGAGGGGGGCAATCCTCCCCAAAAAACCTGCACCCATGGTTGTCCGCGCGTGCCTGCTCTGCCCCCCGCGCGGCTTCCCTGCCGTTTTTGGCTGGGAAGCACAGGAATTGTGCAGGGCGTGCTGTTTTCTGCAGCCACGCAGAATCCCCCCAGGAGTAACTTGAGCTCACTTAAAACCTTTCTCTGATTAAATAAACTTGTTTTATTTGTATTCTGAATCAACCCACTGCTGTGTTTGACATGAAGTGATTATGAACACCAGTTAAAGCAACTAGCTGCTGTCTTTTGACTCTTTAAAGAAGCAACGGACCTTATTACTCCTATGAATGTTCCAAGAGAGGGCTGGACGTTTCAGGGCACACAGTTTTGGGGAAATTCAGGTCTAGGGTTGTGTTGGGATTGTAGTAGGAAGAGAGCTTGAGACATAAGCCCTTGTATCAGAGGGCTGGTATGAGGCACAACCTGCTCACAAAATCTGGCAAGAACGGGGCTAATAATGCAAAAATACACATTCCTAAGAAGTGCTAAGCACAGAGTACTCACGCAAACACAAGTGGTACCACAACATCCCAATACCAAGGATGGTACAAAAACATTCCCCAAGGGTAACAGGAACACACTGACGACTCCTAAAAGATAAAGTCAGGATGACAGTACGTAATAGAGATGTTTTGATTGAACCAACATGTACCAGGTGATGGGTAATAACTAGCCACATCAGGGCGCAGTAACTAACTAGGTCAGAGGCAGTACTAACTTGTTTGTATCAGGGTATAAAGATGAATCTCAGAGGGAGTAGCTTTGTCCCGCCAAGGGGGTAATGGAAACTCCCACCATTCACTGAGCTGCGTCCATTGTCACTGTGATGCTGTATAGAATCTGGAGGACACGAGGATATTATGAATGTTAATATTGTAAAATTACAATGAGTTATGCCAGATATGCCATGTAAGATATCTGCAAAAATGTTATAATTTGCCAAATACGATAATTTCATTTATGTGTTTGTATCACCTTTGTATTATGGGTTATAGATATGTATGTATGTCTGTATTTCTAAACTTGTGCTATGCTTCTGGGTGACATCCCCAGACAGTTTCAGCACTGCCTAGCCTGCTTGATGGCCCATTAAGGACCATCAGATATACAACTGACCCATTGAGAGAAGGCAAGGGATGCACCTTATGACTCAGCAAGGTATGGACAGATCTCTAAGGCAGGGGTGGCCAACCTGAGCCTGAGAAGGAGCCACAGTAATACAGCAGCAACGCCCATCAGCTCCCCGCTCCTCCCGCCCACTGGCAGCCCTGCCGATCAGTGCCTCCCCCTCACTCCCCACACCTCCTGATCAGCTGTTTCATGGTGTGTAGGAGGCTCTGGGGGAGGGGGAGAAGTGAGGGCATGGCAAGCTCAAGGGAGGGGATGGGAAGGGATGGAGTGGGGGCAGGGCCTGTGGCAGAGCCAGAGGTTGAGCAGTGAGCACCTCCTGGCACATTGGAAAATTTGCCCCTGTAGCTCCAGCCCCGGAGTTGGTGCCTATACAAGGAGCCACATATTAACTTCTGAAGAGCCACAGGTTGGCCACCCCTGCTCTAAGGCTTTCAAGCCATGTGCTGGGCAGCTTGTGTTTGGGACAAAAGAAGCACAAGCCACATGGCAAAAGACTATAAAAGGCAGCTTCATCTTCTCCATTTTGTCTTCAATCCTGCTTCTTACCTCTGGAGGAACTTTGCTACAAACTGAAGCTCTGAACAAAGGACTGAATGACCCATCCAAGCTGTGGATGTATTCCACAGATGACTTTCAAGCCAGCAAACTCACCAATACTGCTAGGAACCTGGTATATAGACTCTGAAGTCTTTGTATGTATGTGACGGCTTTACCATTTAACATCTCTCTTCTTGTTTCTTTATAATAAACCTTTAGTTTTAGACACTAAAGGATTGGCTGGCATCATGGTATTTTGGGTAAGATCCAAATCTATACTGACCTGGTAACATGGCTGACCCTTTGGGGTCAGAAGAACATTTTGTATATGTGAGCAGAGTTTTTAAATAACTTCTCACTGTACTGGATCTATGTGCTGATTGGGAGCCAGAGAACTGGAATGGAATAAAGGGGGCTGTGTGATTTCTTTTTTGCTTCTTGATAACCAGTGTGGGGATCAGAAGCACAGTTTGTGACTGGTTGGGGAGTTTAAACTTCAGTGTTACCCACCAGTCTTGGTAGTATCTGCTCTCCCTTTTGCAACTCATCAGTGAGAAGAGAATGGCATTTTGTGCTTGGCAGAACGACATAAATTGTAATATAAAGAGAGAAGCCCATGCCAAGGCGAGGGCGGAAGTACAATGTAAAACCAGAGAACTCAAGAACAAATGGTGGACTGAGAAAGTGCAAGAACTTCAACATCTCGCGGACATGCACAATACGTGTGGTTTCTTTAGTGCCATCAAGGCTGTTTATGGGCCAATTTGTCATGGTCTGAATCCTCTTCGCTCTAAGGACGGAACCACATTTTTGAAGGACAACGAAGCCATCAATTCTCGCTGGAAAGAACATTTTGAAGATCTCTTTAACCATAATTCTATGGTTGCAGATGAAGTCCTTGAGCAAATCCCTCAACAACCATTTAGGGATGAGCTCGGAGACCCTCCCAATTTGTATGAGGTACACAATGCCAATAGCAAATGAAGAGCAACAAGGCAGCAGGTCTAGATGGGATCCCCGCTGAAATCTTTAAAAACGGGTGGACCAGAGCTCATAGGTGCCGACTCCAGCCCTGGAGCACCCACAGAAAAAAAAGCTCCCACCGGCAGCTTCCTGTGGCCCTGCCCCCCTGCTCCAGCTCACCTCCGCCTCCTCCATGATCGCACTGCCACATCCTGCTTCTCCCCCCTCCCTCCCAGCGCTTGTGCCGTGAAACAGCTGATTCGCGGGGCAGGGAGGGAGAGGGAGGAGGGGGAACACGGTGCACTGGGGGAAGAGGTGGAGCTGGGGCGGGGATTTGGGGAAGGGATCCAATAGGGGCAGGGAGGGGACGGAATTAGGGTGGGGACTTTGGGAATGGGGTTAGAACGGGGGCGGGGCCAGGGGGCGGGGATGGGGTGGAGTCAGGGTGGGGAAAGGCGCGGGAGCACGGGCACCTACTGGCACCGGAGAAAGTTGGCGCCTATGCCAGAGCTAATTCAGCAGCTTTACTTGTCCTTAAAATCTGAATAAAGGGGGAGATACTCAGTGAAATGAGGGATACCCTGATTGGCACCCTCTTCAAGAAAGGGGATAAAGTGGATTGTGGAAATTATTGTGGTATCTCCCTCTTAGCCATTGCAGGCAAAGTTCTGGCATGGATCCTTGCAACCCACCTTCTGCCCCGTCAGAAAAAATTTTACCGGATCACAGAGTGGTTTCCGACTATGTCATGGAACTGCGAATAAGATCTTCACAGCACGGCAGCTGCAAGAAAAGTGTCGGGAGCAAAACCGACCACTGTACATGGCTTTTATTGATCTAACTAAAGCCTTTGATTCAGTGAATCGCTGTGCCCTTTGGACTGTACTTTCTAAGATTGGATGTCCTGATAAATACATCAATGTCCTAAAATTGCTTCATGATACCATGAAAGCGACTGTTCTGAGAGGCACTGGCTCCCAGAGTGAACCTTTCAAAGTACAACCAGGAGTCAAACAGGGCTGTATCATCGCTCCAACCATGTTTGAGGTTTTTATTGCCGTCATTCTTTACCTAATTGCTGGACAGGTGACAGCTGGCGTTGAAATCATTTACAGAATGGACGGAAAGCTGTTCCGGCGTAGCAGGCTGAAAGCCAAGAGTAAGATTTCCACAACATCTATGGTGGAACTTCAGTCTGCTGATGACAACGCAATCTTCGCCCACTCTGAGAAAGATCTTGAATGTGTTTGCCGATGCTTACTCATGTCTTGGTTTCACTCTTAATATCAAGAAGACTAAAGTGCTCTATCAGCCCTCTCCAAATGAGGTATTACATGCCCCATCTATCAAAATCAGTGGAGTGGCACTGGAGAAGGTCAATAATTTCCTCTACCGTGGAAGTCATCTTTCATCCAAGGCAGATATTGATGCAGAAATTCAACGTCGCCTGAGCTGTGCCAGTGTAGCTTTTTCTCATTTACAGCACAGGGTTTTTGAAGATCACAACATTCGAACAGACACCAAGCTTCTTGTTTATCAAGCCGTTATTCTCCCAACACTGTTGTCTGGGTCTGAAACTTGGACAACCTATAGACACCACTTGAAAGTCCTTGAGAGGCACCATCAACGCTGCCTTTGTAAGATTCTGAAGATCAAATGGGAAGACAGGCGCACCAATATTAGTGTTCTGGAAGAGGCAAAGACCACCAGTTTCGAGGCAATGATCATCCATCAGCAATTCCACTGGACTGGTCACATTATCTGGATGCCAGACCATCGCCTCTCAAAACAGGTCCTGTTCTCTCAGCTGAAAGAAGGGCACCGTAACGTGAGTGGACAACGGAAGCGTTATAAGGACTTGCTAAAGGACAATCTATAAAAGTGTAATATTGACATTGACACTTGGGAGACACTTGCCCAGGATCGCATAAAATGGAGTGAAGTCCTACATGATGGTCCCCTGCATTTTGAACTTGCTCGCTGACAAGCCGAAGAGGACCAGAGAGATCTGTACTCTCCCCCATGGTGGAGTGGTAGGGGTAGCGCAGTGGCCCCAGACATGACGTGGAATGTGTGGTGGTGGGGTGAAGGGAAGTGCCAGAATGCAGTTCTCTATGGGCTGCAGAAGGAGGCAAGCACAAGTCTGTTGAACCTGAAGGTCAACAAGAGTCTCCAGCATGTCTGTTTGCAGCTAGAGAAGCGCTATCATCTCGCGCTGCACGGCTCTCTCCTTTTCCTGTGCCTGTCTCCTCTCCACACGATCCCTGTCCATTCTGTCCACGAGGGTGATCCTCCAAGACCTGTGATCGGTAACTGAAGCAGCAGAGGCTTGCAGGATCTCTTGGGACATGTCATTCCACATAGAATCATAGACTATCAGGGTTGGAAGGGACCTCAGGAGGTCATCTAGTCCAACCCCCTGCTCAAAGCAGGACCAATTCCCAACTAAATCATCCCAGCCAGGGCTTTGTCAAGCCGGGCCTTAAAAACCTCCAAGGAAGGAGACTCCACCACCTCCTTAGGTAAGCCATTCCAATGCTTCACCACCCTCCTAGTGAAATAATGTTTCCTAATATCCAACCTAGACCTCCCCCACTGCAACTTGAAACCATTGCTCCTTGTTCTGTCATCTGCCACCACTGAGAACAGCCGAGCTCCATCCTCTTTGGAACCCCTCTTCAGGTACCTGAAGGCTGCTATCAATTCCCCCCCTCACTCTTCTCTTCTGCAGACCAAATAACCCCAGTTCCCTCAGCCTCTCCTCATAAGGCATGTGCCCCAGCTCCCTAATCATTTTCGTTGCCTCTGCTGGACTCTCTCCAATTTGTCCCCATCCTTTCTGTAGTGGGGGCCCCAAAACGGGACACAGTACTCCAGATGTGGCCTCACCAGTGCCGAATAGAGGGGAATAATCACTTTTGGGGAGGGATAGCTCAGTGGTTTCAACGTTGGCCTGCTAAACCCAGGGTTGTGAGTTCAATCTTTGAGGGGGCCACTTAGGGATCTGGGGCAAAATCAGTACTTGGTCCTGCTAGTGAAGGCAGGGGGCTGGACTCAATGACCTTTCAGGGTCCCTTCCAGTTCTATGAGATAGGTATATCTCCATATATATAATTATTTCTCTCCATCTGTGGGCAATGCTCCTACTAATGCAGCCCAATATGCCGTTAGCCATTTTGGCAACAAGGGCACACTGCTGGCTCATATCCAGCGCCCCATCCACTGTAATCCCCAGGTCCTTTTCTGCAGAACTGCTGCTTAGCCAGTCAGTCTCCAGCCTGTAGCAGTGCATCCTCTTCCTTCTCCTCCTCATCTGGCTGAGCCGCTCTGTTGGTGTAGATGGAGAGACTCTCAAGGCCGCATTTCCAGATGAAAAAGATACAAAGCACTGAGGTACTATTGAGAGCGTATTCACAAGATAGATGGAAGCTTGGTATGCTGAACTCCCTCCCCTTGATTCATACAAGTTACAAGCACTACATTCTCACTTCTCCTTGGGATTCATAGAGCATGGGAATTGCCCCAGCCATGGTGATACAGCTGGGGGAGGGGAGACGCGAGTTGGGACATAATAGGGGGTAGCTCGTGGGAATGAGTGTATACGGAATAGGGAAACTGAACTGAATACTGGCACCATTTTCCACGGGTGGTGGTGATTTTAGCTGATAACTCACTCCTAAAGGTAACAGAGGCTAAAATGGAATAGCTCCTGCATCTGTCCGGCTGCAGACTGGATCTGTATGCTGCTAGCCAGTGTGCTGCAATGGTGCCTGCTAAAGTAATTGCAGAGTGGCATGGGAAAGTGTCCTACCACAGCANTGCAATGGTGCCTGCTAAAGTAATTGCAGAGTGGCATGGGAAAGTGTCCTACCACAGCAGAAGAAATAAGGCAGCTCTTCCCAGAAACCTTTGGCAGAGGATTGCAGACAACCTCCAGGAAAGTTTCAATGAGATCTCTATGAATGATTCACGGGACATCCTGGTGCATCTAAACAAATTGTTCTGCAGGGCCCCCTCTGCCTAACTGTACAGGGGAATGAGAAACAGATAGTGACTTTATCTCTATTGGCTATTTCACTACTACTTCTAGCATGTAAATGAACAGATGTGTCCCTGCAATATCAAACTCTATCTTCCTTCTCCTGCATCAGGCTCACCTGTGCTGGACTGCAGGGACTGGCTTGACTGCTCTGGAGTCAAAAACAGGTCCTGGCTTGCTACACCTACAGTATCTCCCTGTCACCTGTCCCCCATACTCCCTCTCTTCCTCCTCTGACACCTCCTCCTCACTGTTCACTCCATGGGCCTGGATGGGACTCTTGGGGGTGGTGGGGGGGGTCTCTGCTAAGGATGGCATGCAGCACCTTGTAAAAGCGACATATCTGCAGCTCCATACCAGAACAACCATTAGCCTCCCTTCTATTCTGGTATGCCTGCCACAGCTCTTTGCCTTTCATGCAGCAGGTCCCTCTTGTAGCTCTTCTCCCCCATGCTCCCCTCATAAGAACATAAAAAACATAAGAAAGGCCATACCGGGTCAGACCAAAGGTCCATCTAGCCCAGTATCCTGTCTACCGACAGTGGCCAATGCCAGGTGCCCCAGAGGGAGTGGACCAACAGGCAATGATCAAGTGATCTCTCTCCTGCCATCCATCTCCATCCTCTGACAAACAGAGGCTAGGGACACCATTCCTTACCCATCCTGGCTAATAGCCATTAATGGACTTAACCACCATGAATTTATCCAGTTCTCTTTTAAATTCTGTTATAGTCCTAGCCTTCACAACCTCCTCAGGCAAGGAGTTCCACAAGTTGACTGTGCGCTGCGTGAAGAAGAACTTCCTTTTATTTGTTTTAAACCTGCTGCCTATTAAATCATAGATATTGATGTTTCTATGGCTGGATTGGAGCTGTGCCTGCATGGTCTCTTCTCCCCACCGATCCAGGGAGGAGATCCATCACCTCCTGTCTACTCCAGGTAGGAGCAGGTCTGCAGCGTGGAGCCAGCATGGTCAGCTGGGTGAGCTCTCCACACTGAGCAAACAGGAAATGGAATTTCAAAAAAAAGGGGCGGGGCTGGATCTGGCCGCCAGGTAGCAGAGTTCAAGTGGTCATGGTGGGCCATTGTGGGACATCTCCTGAAGGCCACTAAAGTTGATGTAAGTAACACAGTGTCTACACTGACACTGCTTTGCCCTAACTCTGTCGCACTAAGTGCAACTCCTCTTGCGGAGGTGAAGTTATTAAGTCTGCATAGCAAGCGAGCTACATAGGCAGGAGCGACATTTGAGTGTAATTGTTTACTGAGTTAGGTCAATGTAAGCTGCGTTGCATTGACCTAACTGTAGTGTAGACCAGGCTGTAGTACTGTCCACCAATGGTGTTCAGTGTTGTAAACTTTCTGTAAGTAGAGATGATAAAGCTTGAATAGTGCAACCATTTTTGAAATATTTCTAAACCTTGTCCTTAGTACCATTCAATAGCTGAGCTCAGCTGCAGTCTGCAGATACAAATTTAAGAAGAGGCTCCCTTATTTTTTTCCTCAAGTTCTGCATCCCAAACTTAAAATAATCTGAACATTTTATATACAGCTCTTTCGGGGGGACCCATATCTCAGGAACCCCTTGAACAAACAAACCCAAATTTGCACCACTAACTATATCCCAGCACCATTTGTGGCACACCAGTTTTACAGACACTCTCCCTATTTTACATGGGTTTTAGAGCAACAGGAATATTAAACTCAGCTACTTACAGGGGAAGGCAGTATCTGAGGAACCCCTTGCCCTGATGAATCCAAATTTGCATCACTAACTCTGCCCCTGATGCTGCTTATGCAGAACAATTTTCTAAACCATAGGCACCGGCTTCCTGCAGGCTCCATTCCAGGCCCTTCTCCCAAGCCCCCATCTCCATCCTGCCTCTTCTGGCCCCCGTTCCCAGGGCCGGCTCTACTGTTTTTGCCGCCCCAAGCAGCGCGCCGAATTGCCACCGCGGACGGCGGGGGCAGTCCGTGTGCCGTTAGGGCGGCATGCACGTTTCCGTGGTGGTGGCAATTCGGCAGCAGCGCCTGTCTTCAGCTGGAAGACAGAAGCCGCCGAATTGCCCCCGTGGGCAGCTGAACATAGAAGTTGCCACTGAATTGCCGCCGCCGTGGAAACGCGCGTGCCACCCTAACGGCACACGGACTGTCCCCGCTGCTTGGGGCGGCAAAAACACACGGACTGCCGCCCCTTGCAGATTGCCGCCCCAAGCACCTGCTTGGAATGCTGGTGCCTGGAGCCGGCCCTGCCCGCTCCACCCCAGGCCCAGCTCCCACTCTGCCCCAGGCACCGCCCCCACCCCATCCCTTCCCCCAAGCTCCTGTCCCGCCTTTTCCCACCCAGTTCTGCCCCCTCCCCCCCAGCGTTCCCCAGCAGTGTCTATGTTCTAAACTGTTTGAGCTCTGCTCCACACTTGGCTGCAGATGGAATAAGTTATTTGCAACACAATTGCCAACGGTCACAACCCTAGGAAAGCCCTTAAGTGTGTATGGCAACTTTGGGCCTGCCCGCTGAAAGTGCTCTGTTGGCTTTGGTGAATACAGTTTATTGGATCAATCCCCATTGCCTAGGCTCAGTGCAGTTGCCTGGCAAGAGGTCCAAGTGCAGGATAGTGCTATCCATGACACACTGCTGGCTAAAAGAAGAGATGACGTCCAGGAGCGATTATTCCATCCTACCCAAAGGCTAAACTACGGTTCAGAGAATGAAATAGACTGAAACTGATTAGTGGAGTGTTGCACTGAATAATGGCAGACCCGCTACAAAATCAGTGAAATCAACGAGTGCTGCCATGAGTGTCCCGCAGGAGGATTTCAAACATTTGGGGATGGAGAGAACCCTGGAACTCTTTCAGAGCCAGCTCTATTGGCCCCGGATGGTAGGAAATGTGAGACATGTGTGCATTGTGTATCTAGAAAATATCACCAGCAGCAAGTCCCTGGAGCTAGTGTGCATTGATTTCCTGATTCTAGAGTCAAACTGGAAGAATGTGAGAAACATTTTAGTAGAGACTGACTATTCCATAGAGTCATGGAAATATGGGGCTGGAAGGGACCTTGAGCAGTCATCTAGTCCAGCCCCCCATGTTAAGGTAGGACCAAGTAAAGCTAGATCATCTGTGACAGGTTTTTGTCCAACCCGTCCTTAAAAATCTCCAGTGATGGGGATTCCACAACCTCTCTTGGAAGTCTATTCCAGAGCTGAACTACCCTTATAGTTAGAAAGTTTAAACAATGGATCTCTACAGACAACTATATACAAGAAACCCATGGATCACCACACTTACCTTCATAGATCCAATAACCACCCCAAACATACGAAGTAATCTATTATTTATTGCCAGCCACTCATATACCACAGAATGTGCTCCAAGGAGAAAGTCCAGGATATACATCTTAACACACTTAAAATCGCCTTCACCACACAAGGACACTCCACCATAAAAGCAGACTGCATCATGGAATGGTCCAACTAAATACCCTGAGAGAACCTGCTTCAATACAGAAAAAAAACAACAACAAAAACCCTCCAACCGCATACCCTTAGTTGTCACCTACCCTCCCACACACACATTAGAACCATCTGGAGTATCATTAAATAATTACAACCCATACTCGATGGGACCACTTCCTGAAAGAAATATTTTCTGAACCTCCTCTTCTGGCCTTCAAACAACCCCCCAACCTCTACAAGCTGATGATTAGAAGCAAGGTTCCCACAGACCAGGACACACCAAGTCAAAGTGGCACCAGATCCTGACAGAACAACAGATGCAAAATCTGTAGACATATTTCCATTGCTATGATGATCAACATCGCCTACCACACACCTTTCGAGAGTCATGGGTCCTACACGTGCCTGTCATAACATGTGGTGTACCTCATCCAGTGCACTAAATGCCCCAGTAACAAATATGCAGGTGAAACAAGACAATCACTATGCTCTCAACTGAACTCACACAGAAAAATGGTAAAAGACAAAAACAACATATCACCTGCGGATGAACACTTTTCACAAAGAGATCATTCCATAGCTGACCTCTCAGTTCTTGTCCTAAAAGGAAACCTGCACAACACCTTCAAAAGACAAACCTGGGAATTATATTCATAACTTTCCTAGACACTACAAATCATGGATTGAATAGAGACACTGGATTTATGGCTTACTACAACAATCGATAACCCACTAAATTCCCCCCCAACACCCACTGTTTCCCCCTCTTTCTGCCCTGTTAGTGGAGAGGTGTTAACTGGCCATTTCACCTTGAATGGGCCCTTGAAATACGTGTTAACCACTTATGCTAAACAATCTGTTCCAGCTTGTATTTAGCTGTGACATACTTTGAGTACCTTTCCCAGACCTGAAGAAGAGCTCTGTGTAGCTTGAAAGCTTGTCTCTCTCCCGAAGAGAAGTGGATCCAATAAAAGGTTACTTCACCCACTTTGTCTCTCTAATATCCTGGGACCAACATGGCTACAACACTGCAAACAATATTTTTTGTCCAGTTTCAGTGTGTCAGGTGAAATTGACGTTTTGTGACATGTATCAATTTAAATTGAATCCTGCCAAGCCTATCAGGACATTGGGCCCAGATATGGGAGAGGAGCTTTGCACTTCCACTTGCCTCTCCTGCCCCTTCTTGCCTTCAGCTAGTCTGTGCACTCTTCATGGCCCCACTACCTACCCATGGCCTCTCCCAGCTTACCAGGAGTAGCAAGTAAGAGGGTGGAGCTGGTCTGTGGGTGGATGGGCTTGGATCTGCAGGGGCTATGTGGTTGGAGTAATGTGCATGATGAAGGGCATGCTGGAGGAGTAGGAGCAGTGTTTGGATTCCTGAGCAGTTGGAGGGGGTGGGGGACAGAGCAGTGGGTGGTGGTGGTGTTGAAATAGTGCACTGAAGTGTGGGGTGGGAATATATGTGGAGTGGGGGGACACTGGAGGCTTCATCTCTGTTCCCCAAACATCTAAGTCTCCCTGGCCTTAACAATGTCACCAGTGACTTCATGCTAGTCCCTGCTCTGTTTCTGCATCCTCTTTCTGACTCCTCAACCTGTGGGTCTCATGATGAGACCTGCCTCTCTGTGGGAAGGGAGGACCAGGCTGTGCTGGACAGACAGAGAGATAGTAGATGAAGTGATGCTGCAGGGACACTGAAAGGACTAGAGTAATAGGACCATTGTGATCATCTAGCCTGATGTCCTCCTTTACAGCACAGGCCAGAGAAATTCCTCTAATTAATTCCTATAGTAGATCTTTCAGAAAAACATCCAGTCTTGATTTAAAAATAGCCAGTAATGGAGAATCCACCATGACCATGGTGAACCAAAGATTAATTACCCTCACTGTTAAAAATGTATACCTTATTTCCAGTCTGAAGTGGTCTAGCTTCAACTTTCAGCCATTGGATCATGTTATACCTTTGTCTGCTAGAATGAAGAGTCCATTATCAAATATGTGCTCCCTATTTAGGTATTTGTAAACTGTGATCAAGTCACCCCATAAGCTTCTTTTTGTTAAGCCAAGGCTGTGTCTACACTGCAAAGTTCAGTCAATGCAAGTTATGTCCATGTACAACCAGCAAAGTATGTATATCTCTTGGGTGCATACACACTTGGGTGCTTGCATTAGCACTGTACATACTCACCAGGAGTACTTGCATCAACCTAAAATGTGATGCACCACAGGCAGGGAAGCCAGTGTGCCCTGTGCCGCCGTCTGGCTCAATTCTTTGTGGGACATTTTTGCAGTAGTTTGGGGGATACCAGCAATTTTCCCAGGGATTTCTGGGAGCCATGAGTCAAGGTCCCAATGTGACAGGTTGGATCACAGAACCCCCCTGGGAGCTGCCACCTGATGTGCCCAGACTACTTCTACCCCTGCTTTCCCAGCCAGCTCAGGACTCCAGCACCCTGTCTTGCTGAGCCAGACACACCCGTCTGCTCCAACACAGACCCAGGGTCTGAATTACTTGCCCCAAAGCTGCAGACTTAACTGAAAGCAGCTCACAGAAGTGTTCTTGTCTTTAACACTCAGATGCCCAACTCCAAATGGGGTCTAAACCCAAATAAATCCGTTTTACCCTATATAAAGCGTATGCAGGGTAAACTCATAAATTGTTCACACTCTATAACACTGATAGAGAGATATGCACAGTTATTTGCTCCCCTAGGTATTAACACATACTCTGAGTTAATAAGTAAAAAGTGATTTTATTAAATACAGAATGTAGGATTTAAGTGGTTCCAAGTAGTAACAAACAGAACAATAAGTCACCAAGCAAAATAAAATAAAATGTGCAAATCTATGTCTAATCAAACTGAATACAGATAATCTCACCCTCAGAGATGCGTCAGTAAGTTTTTTTCCTCAGACTGGACATCTTCCAGGCCTGGGCACAATTCTTTCCCCTGGTACAGCTCTTGTTCCAGCTCAGGTGGTAGCTAGGGGATTCTTCATGATGGCTCCTCTCCTCCCTTTGTTCTGTTCCAGCTCTTTATATATCTTTTGCGTAAGGCGGGAATCCTTTGTCCCTCTCTAGGTTCCTACCCCCTCCTTCTCAATGGAAAAGAACCAGGTTAAAGATGGATTCCAGTTCAGGTGACATGATCACATGTCACTGCAAGACTTCATTGCCCACTTGCCAGCATACCCTATACAGGAAGACTTACAGATAAAACACAGCCATCTGCAGTCAATTGTCCTGGTTAATGGGAGTCATCAAGATTCCAAACCACCATTAATGGCCCACACTTTGCATAAGTACAATAGGCCCTCAGTTATATTTCATATTTCTAGTTTCAGATACAAGAGTGGTACATTTATACAAATAGGATGATCACACTCAGTAGATTATAAGCTTTGTAATGATACCTTACAAGAGACCTTTTGCATGAAACATATTCCAGTTACATTATATTCACTCATTAGCATATTTTTATAAAACCATATAGACCGCAACGTCACACCCACTGTGCCACTTTCTCTATCCCATAACAACTCCCACAGCCTCCTACAGTGCTTTTGGCCTCAGCCATATCTCTGACAGACGTATGGAGCCTGTAGAGCTCAGCACAATTACCATGATTAAGGCTATGATTATGTCATGGAGGTCACAGAATCCATGACTTCCATTCATCTTTGTGACATTTTCTGCCTCGGGGCTGGAGCTCCCAGCCGGTCCCCCCACAGCTCACAGCCCCTGCCCTGGTGGGGGGACCTTGCAGCTGCAACAGGTGATGGGGGAACCCTGCAGCGGGGGGACCTGCAGATCCAAGTGGGGGGACCCTGCAGCTCCCAGCCACAGTGGGAGCAAGGGGACCCTGCAGCAGCCCCCACAGGCAGCCAGGGACTCTGGAGTTCCTACTCACTGCAGGTGGCAAGGAAGCCCCTGGAGCTCCCTGCTGCTGCTGGTGGCAGGGGCTCCCCAGAGCTGCTCAGCCACCACTGAACCCATTTTGTCAGGGATATTTTTAGTAAAAATCATATTGTCCGGGACCTGTCCATGACTTTTACTAAAAATATCCCTGACAAAATCTTAGCCTTACTCATGAGTATTGCTAATACAGGACGCATGCTTCTCCTGTATTTGCACAGCTTGTAGGAGTACTACAATTGGAATTGTGATGAGGAAGATGTGGAGGTTTTGGAGCACAATAACTGGATGCTGATGGACGGAGTGAAAAAAAAAATGCTGGCTTGCTACTAGCGTTCACGGAACTGCTCTACATGGTGGATCACTACTTCTGGGCGTGAGAAACAAGCCCTGTTTGGTGGGATCGCATTGCAATGCAGGTTTGGGTTGGCGAGCGATGGCTGCAGCTCTTCTGGATGTAAAAGGCCACGTTCCTAAATCTGTGTGCTGAGCTTGTCCCCAGACCTCCAGTGCAGGGTGCATTGACAGGGGTGAAATGACAAGTGATCATGCTCTAGAAGCTTGGAAAGCCAGATTGCTATCAGTCAGCAATCAGTTTAGAGTTTGAAAATCCACACAGCTTAGAGTTGGCAACACCAGAATGTGAGCCATTGTAATCCAAGTGTATAAGGTTATTAATGTTTCTACACAAGACTCTTGGAAATGTCTGGGAAATAGTGAATGGCATTGCAACAATGGGATTCCTAAACTGTGGGGCGTCAATAGATAGCATACCTTATCCCTATTTTGGCACCATCCCATCTTGCCCCAAGTACCCCTACATACAGCAATAATTTTCTGTGGTTATGCAAACGCTACTGGATCACAGGGGACATTTCACGGATATCATCGTGGGCCAGTCAGGGAAGGGGTGAGATGCATGCATCTTTAAGAGCAAGGGCATTTTCAAAAAACTGCAAGCCGGGACAGTCTTTCCCAGCTGGTGGATTGCCACTGGCAATGATGAAATGCCAGTCGTGATCCTGGGGGACCCAGCCTACCTTTTGGCCTCCTTGGCTCATGAAGCTGTACACTGGCCACCTCGATAGCGCCAAGGGAATATTCAGCTACCGACTCAGCAGGGTTGTTGGCACTGTGTCTTCACTAAATTGAATCTCAGCAAGAAAGACACTCCCATGGTTATAGCTGCAAGTTGAGTACTGCATAATATCTATGAGACAAAGGGGGTAAAGTCGCTGCCAGTCTGGAGGGGCAAGGTGGATTGTCTTCCTGCTGAATTTGGACAGGTAGACACAAAGGGTATGACTACATTGCAAAGTAAGCCCAGAGTAAGTAGAACTCAAGTTCAAAGACTCCAGGTTTGTTAACCTAGGGCTTGGATGTCTACATTCATTTGTAACCCCAGGTTAGGAATTGTTGAACCCACGGCTGGTCGCAACCCGGGGCTCCAGCATCTACACTTCATTATGTGGGCCTAAGTCTGCATATCCCAGACTTCCTAGTGCCCTCCGAAAATGTGGCAACTCTAGCCCTTTGTTCACATTGCCGTGCGGGAAAACTTGACTGTCCACCAAACTTGACTGTTCAGACGACAAAATGACAGCCTGTGGGATTGTGGGATCCTGTTGATGGACCCCACAGAGCATGAGTCCAATGGGACTGCGTCTATAATGCAAAACAACAGGGTTTGAACCCGGGGTCCCAGCTTGACTCAGGCTCAGACCTTCCACCCGTTGGGTCCTGGGACCAACTCCTGGGTTAGTGTGATTTGTGTTTAGACAAAAGGGGGGTTAGGCTTGAGCCTGAGTTTGAACCCTGGGCTTATATTATAGTGTAGACATACCAAAGGCTATTAGAAAGGCCAATCATGGAGCTCTGCAGCTGAGGGAGGCCTTAAAAGACCATTTCACCAGTCAGCCACAGTAGTGTCTGATGCTTTTATGAAAGTGTTTGTTGTGCACACTTTCTGAGATTAACTTTGCCTCCTATTATGCATTCTGTAATGCTTGGTGTAAACTAATACATGGAGGGAAGGGGGTTGCCTACTTGATTGTGTGCAAAGAAGCAGGGAACACAATAAAAGTGCAGTCATATATAAGTTAAAAAGCTTTTACCAACAGTATAACAGGGTGGAACCATACTTTAAAATCCCAAGTGAAAATGGAAGTGAACATTTGTGTCTATGTATGTAAAAGCTACTACTGTAGCTTGTTGTGGCTACATATACACTGATCTGTTTTTTTTTTTAAAAAGTGGTCAGTATATATGTAACGATTGTGCTTCTTATTGCCTAGCATGGAGTGGGCAGGGTAAAAGACAGTTACCTTTTCCATAACTGGTGTTCTTCGAGGTGTGTTGCTCATGTCTATTCCACAATAGGTGTGCGTACTCGCCCCGTGCACCAGTGTCGGAAGTTTTTCCCCCAGTAGTACCTGTAGGGGAGCACCCCAGCGACCCCTGGAGTGGCACCTCCATGGTGCGGTATAAGGGGAGCTGCGTGCTCCCCAACCCTCAGTTCCTTTCATAAGAACATAAGAACGGTCATTCCGGGTCAGACCAAAGGTCCATCTAGCCCAGTATCCTGTCTACCGACAGTGGCCAATGCCAGGTGCCCCAGAGGAGTGGGCCTAACAGGCAATGAGCAAGTGATCTCTCTCCTGCCATCCATCTCCATCCTCTGATAAACAGAGGCTAGGGACACCATTCCTTACCCGTCCTGGCTAATAGCCATTAATGGACTTAACCACCATGAATTTATCCAGTTCTCTTTTAAACGCTGTTATAGTCCTAGTCAATATGGGGAGAATTGAAATCCCCACTATTATTGAGTTCTTAATTTTGATAGCCTCTCTAATTTCCCTTAGAGTTCATCATCACTATCACTGTCCTGGTCAGGTGGTCATAATAGATCCCTAATGTTATATTCTTATTAGAGCATGAAATTTCTATCCATAGAGAGTCTATGGAACATGTGGATTCACTTCCTTCTTGCCAGACAACTCCGACAGAGGAGAAGGAGGGCAGGATGTTGAATAGACATGAGCAACACATCTCAAAGAACACCAGTTACGGAAAAGATAACTGTCTTTTCTTCGAGTGATTGCTCATGTGTATTCCACAGTAGATGATTCCAAGCTATATCTGTTGGAGGTGGGTAGAAGGTCACAGACTCTACGGACGGAGTACAGCCCTGTGGAACCCGGCATCCTCCCTGGTTTGGAGATGATCGCATAATGTGAGGTGGAAGTGTGAACTGAAGACCACATAGCAGCCCTACAAATGTCCTGGATGGGGAAATTGGCCAAAAAGGCAGCCAACAAGGCTGCACCCTAGTCGAGTGTGCCCTCACAATTGACGGTGGGGGGATTCCCGCCCGGTCATAACAGGTACTGATGCACAATGTGATCCAATTGGAGAGCCGCTGACTGGAGATCGGCCAACCCTTCAGGAGTTCGGCCGAGATGATGAACAGCAGCGAGGACTTTCTGAATGGTTTTGTCCACTCCGGGTAGAAAGCCAGAGCCCATCGCACATCCAGCATGTGGAGGTGGCGCTCCTCACTGGATGCATGGGGCTTGTGGCAGAGGACCGGCAGGAAAACATCCTGACCCATGTGGTAGGCAGAGATCACCTTCGGGAGGAACAAAGAATGTGGGCAGAGCTGGACCTTATCCTTATGGAACACCATGTCCGGGGGCTCGGAGGTCAGGGCCCTGAGTTCCGAGACCTGCCTAACTGATGTGATCACCACCAGGAAGGCTACTCAATCGGGGGGCCTGTGAGGTGGGCCAGCACCACGTTAAGGTCCCACGGTGGGACTGCAGGCCTGAAGTATGGGAAGAGACGATCCAATCCCTTAAGGAATCAGCCAGTCATAGCATGGGAGAATACTGTTTGGCCCTGCACCGGCAGGTGGAAGACCAATATGGTCGCCAAGTGCACCTTGATGGATGAGGGCGCCAGGCCCTGGGCTCTAAGGTGAAGGAGGTAGTTCAGAATGAACTGCATTGGGGCAGCCACAGGGAAAATGCCACGCTCATCCGCCCATTGGGAGAACCGAGACCACTTTGCTAAGTAGGCCCGGCCTGTGGAGGGTCGCCTGCTTTCTAAGAGGACGCACTGAACCCCTTCTGAGCACGTCCTCTCCTCCCGGCCTAACCAATGAGCAGCCACGCCGTGAGGTGAAGTGCCGCCAGGTTGGGGTGGAGAAGGCAGCCCTGGTCCTGGGAGAGCAGGTCCGGGCAGGACAGCAACGGCCACAGCGGGGCGACTGCCAGGCCTGTGAGTGTCCTGTACCAATGCTGCCTGGGCCATGCCAGGGCAATCAGTAGGACCTGGGATCTGTCTGTATTTATCTTTTCCAGGACCTTGCCTATCAGTGGGAACAAGGGGAAGGCATAGAGAAACTGGCCCAACCAGGACAGGAGAGGAAGGCACTGGAGATAGTGCCCCGTCCCAGCCTCCCCTGGGAGCAGAACTGGGGAGAGCGATGGTTCTGCCGGGTCACAAACAGGTCCAGCTGGGGAGTTCCCCACTCTTGAAAAAGTCTGTTCACCACCTCTGGGTGAAGGGACCACTCGTGCTGAGAGGAGAAGTCCCTGCTCAAGCGATCCGCCCACAAATTCCGGGTTCCTGATAGGTAGTAAACCTGTAGGCGAATGTTGTGGGCTATACAAAAGTCCCACAGCCTGAGGGCTTCCTGGCAGAGGACAGAAGATTGGACCCCCCCTTGTCTGTTGATGTAAAACATCCAGGCCGTGTTGTCCATGAGAACCCTGACCACCTGGCCTTCCAGGTGCTAGTGGAAGGCCATGCACGCCAGCCGCACTACCCTGAGCTCCTTGACGTTTATGTGGAGGGCCAGGTACTGCGCAGACCATAGACCTTGGGTCTGAACGTCCCCCACATGGGCTCCCCACCTCAGGTCCAATGCATTGGACACCAGTTCTATCGACGGGGCCCTGCCTCTGAACGGGACCCCGTGGAGCATGCTCCCTGGGGAGGATCACCATCGTAGGGAGGCGATCACCAGTTCAGGCACAGTGAGGACTTTGTCCATCCTGTCTCTGGCCTGGGAGAATGCCGGGGCCAACCAGAGCTAGCGGGGCCTCATCTTGAGTCTGGCGTGGCGGACCACATATGTGCATGCTGACATGTGACCCAAGAGCTAGAGGCATGCTCTGGCTGTCGTCACTGGAAACCTTGTGGGAGGGAGGCTCTGGCCGATGTGGCGTCCAGGACCGCCCCAATAAACTCTATGCATTGTACCGGGACCAACGTGGACTTGGCATTGTTTACCAGCAGGCCCAAAGTGGCGCATGTGGACAGAAGGAGCGCCACGTCATCCTGCACCTGCTACCGGGAGCTGCCCTTGACTAGCCAGTTGTCCAGATAGGGGAAGATCTGGACACTACAGCGCCTGAGGTAGGCCGCTACCTCCAACATACACTTTGTAAATACCCTGCTTGAGGAGAGCCACATGAGAGGGGTCCCCCAGGAGGGATGGGAACAGAGGGTGGTTGAGCAGGGTGGAGGTAAACTGGAGGGTGTAACCCCGGGAGATGGTGTTGAGGACCCATCAGCCCGAGGTCACTACAACCACTCCGAAAGGAAAGCACACAACCGATTGGAGAAGGAAACCTTTATTGTGGGTGGATCCCTGATGAGCACTGGCAGGGCGCCCCCAGGCAACCCGTCAAAACCGCTGTTTCCCTGCCTGTTTGCCCTTGGAGGACCCAGGCCGGGGGGCAGGCCAAGACTGCCTCTGCAGGTGTTTCTTATAGTCCCACAACTTTTTATAAGGAGGCTCATATTTAGAGTGGGCGGCCTGGGTGGGAGCCTGCTGCGGCTTAAACTTTGGTTTAGCTGGAGCATAGAGACCCAGAGTTTGAAGCGTCGTGCGGGAGTCTTTCAGGCCATGCAGTCCTCGAACTTGGCCCAGAAGAGCCTGATGGTTCACCACCCATAACTGGAAGCTCGAGGATGATTTTTTTTTCTTCCAAATTAGTCCAGCCTCCTTGAATCTTTATTTTTTGGCGTAGGGGCTGTTTGGCCCTGCCACTCCCTGTGGTTGACTGACTCAACCACCAGGGAGTTAGGGGCAGGGTGGGTGTATAGGTATTCATGCCCCTTGGCGGGCACAAAATACTAGCATTCCCCTCTCTTAGAGATGGGGGCCAATGAGGCCGGGGTTTGCCACAGGGCATCTGAAATTTTCGCCACCCCTTCGTGGAGAGGCAAGGCCACCCTGCCTGGTACGAAGCGGACAGTATGTTAAACAGGGAGTCTGAGGGCTCCTCCACCTCCTCTGTCTGGAGGTTGAGGCTTGATGCCACCCTTTTTAATAGTTCTTGGTGGGCCTTAGAGTCCTCCTGCGGGACGGAGGGAGGAGGGACTGTAATTGCCTCATCAGGGGAGGGCGAGGAGGGTGGCGCCGTACTTTGTGTGTCCACCGGCACCGGAGGATCCACCACTTGGTTGGGCTCCGGACACAGTGCCGAGGATGTACGTCCCACCGACTCCTTCCTCAGAGGTTGGGAGAGGGAGGCCAACGGCCCTTCTGAGGCTCCAGCCACCGAGCAAACCCCACCGGAGGCTGCACTGGGGGCCACGATGCCCACTGGAATCATTGCACTGGCCACAGGGCCCAGTGCCACTGCACCTGCTGTGGCACCGGGGGAGCGGGCTGTTCGGCCTGGCTGGCCTGACCCATCGATGGACGGCTATGAAGGGAGGCCGGGCTGACGTATGACCTGCCACTGACCCTGGACTGGGAGGAACGGTGGCACCGGGAGCAGTGCTGACCCCGAGACTGACACCACGACCTCGACGTGGACGACTGCAACCGTCGGTAACAGCTGCTCAGCAATCCGCTCTGACGGGCGGATCTGTGACGGCGACTTGCCAGCAATCAATGTCCGGGGCTGCGGAAGCGGTGCTGTGGTGGGGTCCTGGTGCAGGACGATGAACGAGAATGGCGTCAATATTTGTGTCACAACCGGCTACGATAGCTCCTACGAGACAAGGACCTTTGGCGGCGTCTGCCTCGATCCCATCGGTGTTCGCTCCTTGAGGTGGAGCGGTGCCTGGAGTCTTGGTCAGATGGAACCCAGGCGGACAACCTGGTGGGAGTTGACAGCGACCCACATAGACTATGCACGGAATGGTTGCTGAGCATCGAATGGCATCTGGAACGTTCCCTCGACTGAGACTGGTACCGAGTCGGGGGCGACCTCAGAAATCCCAGTGGCAGCTTGCCTCTGGAGCATGGGGCCAACGTTGGCGGTGCTCCTGGTACTGGCATGGACATGATGTCCCGGACCGCGTGCAGGGCTTCGGGCGTGGAGGGCATCCGGACACACGGGGAAGCCTGCTCCAACTGGGCCAGGCTACTCCGCTCGACTTGTGTTGGAGGCCTAGAGGTCGATGGGGATCGAGGACTGCCCAACACGGGTCTAGTCTCTGCCCCAGATTTACTCCAGTGCTGTGTCGGAGAAGGCCTCTTCTTAGCATGCCCCGTGGACGGGGAGCGGTGCCAACTAGTAGATGGCGCCGGGGGGGTCGCTGCGCACCAACATCGCGGTGCCCAGTGCCGACTCAGAGCGGCGCGCCGGAGTCGGGGTCAACACTGACTCCATGAGGATAGCCCGGAGCCTAATGTGTCTCTCTCTCTCTGGGTCTGAGGCTTAAACGACTTGCAAGTCTTACAGCGATCGCTGAGATGAGTTTCACCCAAACAGCGTAGACAGTCCGTGTGCGGATCACTCACTGGCATCGGGCGCCTACAAGTGTCACACAACTTAAAAAATGGGGCATACCCCGGCCCGGGCGCACTAGCTAAACTAAACTAAAACTAATTGAGTACCAACTACAGGTCACATACGCTGAACGAACAAGAGTTCTGGGGACAAGCTACAGCAAAGTTGGAGCAGAGCAGTTTTGAAGCACCTTCCCTGGCGGCAAGAAGGAACTGAGGGTGGGGGGGAGTGCACAGCGCCCCTTATACCGCGCCATGGAGGCGCCATTCCATGGATTGCTGGGGCGCTCCCCTTCGGGTACTTCTAGGGGAAAAACTTCCGACACCGGTGCATGTGGCGAGCATGCACACCTATTGTGGAATACACATGAGCAATCACTCAAAAAAGAAGGAAGGCTGTGTACCTTGATCCCACATGGTATATTGGGGGGTGTAGGGAGCAGCAAACATGGAGTTCTCCAAGGATGGGAAAGGCTGCTGAGTCCACGGTCTTTGGGTATGTAAGTCAATAATGCTTTGCAACATTTGAGTTTGGTGCCTGAGGAAACCTATCATCTCCATATGCACCTCTTGGTTCTTCTGCAGCAACTGCTCTCTCCATTCTCAGTCTGTCTTTCTCCATGGCCGCATTTAGATGGGTCCTCCAAGTCCTTGTGCACTGGGCTGTAAAGGATGAAATATCCTGCAGAACATATCCTCCCTAGTCCTCTTCTTTCTCTTCCTAATCAGGGTCAGATGTTCACCCAGCATGGAGAGGGCACCCCTCAAGGCCACCATGCCAGAAGTTGGTGATTAAAACAGACAAATGCACTATTAGATTTACAGTCACAACAGAAAGGGAAAAAGTCTCCAAACTCCCTTACATTATTCCCATAAATCCTTTTAATAAGAAATGCTTATTGACACTTGAGCTTTGGAGTGCCTCATGACAGCACCGCTCTGCAGCTTAAACCATGGTGAGTGTGGCCTGGGAGAGGGGGTGGGAATTCTGTTGCAAGGAAGCTATAACCTTTAGGGCCTGAACCCTGGGGACTGATATAGGGAAAGTGCAGTGAATATTGGCTCTATTTTCACAGGAAATGGTGATTTTAGCCGATATCTCACTCCTGAGGGTGACAAAGGCACACAGAACCCAACTGCTACTGGCATCCTGAAGCCACCTGAGATCACATGCCGCTAGCCTGTTTACTGCAATCGTGTCAGCCAAACTCATTGCAGAGTGGCATGGGAAGATCTCCTAGAGCAGTGAAAGAAACAAGACTGTGATCCCTAGCAATCTTCACGAGAGGACTGTGGAGTATGTCCATGAAAGTTTCATCAAGATGTCTCAAGAGGCTTGAAGGGACATCCCTAGTCAGATAAACAAAGTATTCTGCATTTCCCACCCCCTGCTGAGCCCAATCAGAAAAACAAATGAAAGGTGGATGCTGACTCTACCTGTTTGTTCTACCTCTGCCTGAACACAGAACACTGATATGATGTGCAATGTGTAACTGGACTGCTATAGAACTCTTTTTGAATTTATTTCCTAACATTGTATTTTGTAACAGTAAAGCAATTAGAATTCAATGTCTCTGTTCTATAAACTTGTGGATGGGATGGGAGACATTTTTAAATGGGGCAGGAAGGGAGATGAGGTTTCAGGGGAAAAAAACAAACCAAACCAAAAAAACCTTTGTAAGGAACAATGCATATACACACTTACCCGAGCTCTCTTCTTGCTCATTAGCGGGCTCATCTGCGCTCACCTGGCTTGACTCCATCAGAGTTTCAAACAGCTCCTGGTTCACGTCATAGGTTGAGTCCCCTGCTGCGTTCCCCCTGCCCCCTTGCTGTTTGTGGTAGAGGTCTCTGCCTTGGGCTCCTCTGAAGCTGTCCACAGTGGTCCTCAGAGTGCTGGTGGGGTCACTGCCATGTGTGGCATGCAGTTTGCTGTAAAAGTGGCAGATCTGCAGGGCAGCCCCAGGTTTCTTGTTGATTTCTCTTGCCTTGTGGTACGCCTGGTGAAGTTCTATCATTTTCGCATGCTCCTGCTGCTTAGCCCTGTCATGCCCCTGTTCCAGCACCCCCTGTGAAATCTGCAGAGTGTTGCTATTTCAACAGCTGTTCCATTTCTGGGCTCAACCTGTCTTGTCTCTCCACAGGGTAAGAAGATCCACAACTTTTTGCTTGCTCCACACAGGAGTGTGTCTAGTAGTTCTCTGCATGTATGGAACCAGCATGGTCGATGTACAGAACAAAAGGTGAGCTGCTAGGTGTACTCATCAAGGAAAAGGCATTTAAAAACAGGAGGGAAGGGTGGTTTAAAGTGGGGGGGTGGAGAAGTCTGTGACCCTTGGGCAGTGGAGTTCAAAAACGGATCAGAGCAATCACTGTCACGGGGACAGGGTCATGACAGCTGGGGTTGGGGTAGTCCTTCCATCCTGTGAGTATGGCCTACATTCTTTGTTCCTACACGTACACACTTACATTTAGCTGCAATAAAATGCATAGTTTGCTTGTGCCCAGCTTATCAAATGATCCAGTTTGCTCTGTATCCAGGACCTGTGCTCTTCATTATTTACCACTTCCAAGGTTGTGTGTCATTTGCAAACTTTATCATAGTAATTTTGTGTTTACTTTCAGGTCATTGATAAAAATGTTAAATGACATAGGGCCAAGAATGGATCACTGTGGTACCTCACCAGAAACACACTCACTCGATGATGATTTCTCATTTACAATTCTATTTTGAGATCTATCAGTTAGCCTTTGTTTAATCCATTTAATGTGGGCCATGTTATTTTTCTATCATTCAATTTTTTTTAATCAAAATATCGTGAAGTACCGAATGCCTTATAAAAGTCTAAATATATTACATCAACACCATTACCTTTACCAACCTAATTTGTAATCTCAAAAGATATCAAGTTAGTTTGACAGGATCTATTTTCTGTAACATGCAGCCAGTGCATTCTGGGGCCAGGGTAATGACTGCCAAGGAGACAGAGGCAGTGGAGGAGGAGAGCTGAGCAACATGGGGATGGTGTGTTTTTGGTTTTTTGTTTTTTTTTTTTAAACCACGGGAATTACATTCTCCCAAAACTTCATTAACACAGAGTTAAGGTTGTCCAGCACTGACCCATGCCCTTCCAGAATGTGGAGAGTGGCTAAATTTAAACCTCTGAAAACCAGGAAATACCAAGATACATGCCACCCCCACAGCACAATCTTAAGTCTGTCCCCTGGAGCCGGCAATAGCCATTGGAATGGTTCAGTGGGGGGTAGGTAGACATGAGGAAGTTCTGAAGGAGTGTTCCAGTATTTGTTTTGTGCTCCACCGCTTTGAATTACAGCATTTAACTGTATGCACTCCAGCTGCCTTCACCATGTCGAGCGTAGCTGTATTGGATGGTGGAGGGATTAGTTAAAGCAAGTTAACAGAACTGTTTCTGTAATATGACTAGGTGCATTGAAGGATCCACTATGCCTCATTTCAGCACTGAGTTCTGCAGGTTGCATCTACAGAGGTGCACCCGAGTGTCTTCTTGCCATGGTGTTTGTCAGCAATCTGCAGGCATGCAGGGCAACATCTCCAAGGCTTAGTGAGGGGTAGGTGAAGGCAGTGTCTCAGGTGGAATCCTCAGGGTAAGGGTGAAGGGCTGGTAACATACAAAAAGTTGGATGGTTGTGTGTAGAATCAGTGTTTGAGAGTAGCTGCTGTATACGGCACTTTAACTTGAGTTTTGCTGTAGCCATAGGTGTTGAGCACGACAGACAGTCTTATGTGCTCTGTTCCCAGTATTCGGTAGCATTAGGACAGAGTGCTAGCATGTGTGGTATTAGCATGTTGGGGCACTGCTCAAAGATGACAGTGTTAAGAGTGTGTTGCAGAGATAGCATGCACTTTAATTTGGTATTTCCTCATTTTCAGATGTTTAAGTTTAGCCACTCTCCACATTCTGGATGGCACAAGGCCGCACTGGGCAACTTGAACTCTGGATTAATGAAGTTTTTGGGCATTTAACAATGTTATATAGCTACCGTGTTTATCCCCCACACACAGCTTAGCGACTTAAGACTGAATTGAGGGACACCCCACCTAAAGCCTTAAAAGCATGGAAATGAGAAGTTAGGGGGCAAGTCTCCTGCATTCCTTGCTAGCTTCAGATTTCTTAAACAGAGCTGCCACTAACACTCCGATACTCCACCAGGCTTTCACTTCCATCCTCATATGCACTTGGATCAATAAATCAGCACATCTGTCTGTTAACTTCCCCAATGCATGGAATGGGTATTCTTCCTTCACATAGCTGAGGCCACAATTAAGGCTGTATCTACCCTCCAGACTGCTATTGGCAGAGCGATGTTGGACAGGAGCATGAAGAGAGGTGATCCCTGATCAACACAGCCATCTTGTCAAAACCCTCATATAGATGAAATATTACTACCAAAGTTGTGCTTTTATGGGTATAGCTTGTTTTGCTTGGGGTAGGTGTGCCTTGGCGTAGCAGAAGTGCCTGAGCTTTGCCAATATAAGCTGCATCTACACTAGGAGTGCTTTGTCAATAGAGTATACCTATACTACCTAGCACAGCTACAGCCTTAGTCACTAGAAGGGGACTTGATGTACACTTTCCCAATGGGTCACAAAACCATCTGGTAAACAGCTGTAGAAAATGAGAGATAAGGAAGCCTGGGTTCTAAAGCCAGCTCTGAAATGACACTGTAGGGTCATTACCAAAGAACAACTGTAGTTTTGGGTATGCCACATTATAAACCTGGGTTCTATTCACAACTACCTCTGAAGTAAACTTGTTTTTAACCTGTTGGTTTATTTGTAACGGGAGTATGGCTCATATCTGATTGCTTTCTAAAGTTGTAATCATGATCTACGTTGATCAGGATGGTGAAGTGCAAGAAATGTAGAGAGACTAGTCATGGGATTGTGGTTCTTCATAAAATATCAGGGTTAGAAGAGACCTCAGGAGGTCATCTAGTCTACTCCCCTGCTCAAAGCAGGACCAACACCAACTAAATCATCCCAGCCAGGGCTTTGTCAAGCCAGGCCTTAAAAACCTCCCCCATCTCCCTAGTTAACCCATTCCAGAGCTTCACCATCCTTCTCGTGAAATAGTGTTTCCTAATATCCAACCTAGACCTCCCACACGGCACCTTGAGACCATTGCTCCTTGTTCTGTCATCTGCCACCCCAGAGAACAGCCGAGCTCCATCCTCTTTGGAACCCCTCTTCACGTAGTTGAAGGCTGCTATCAAATCCTCCCACTCTTCTCTTCTGCAGACTAAACAAGACCCGTTCCCTCAGCCTCTCCTCCTAAGTCATGTGCCCCAGCCCCCTGATCATTTTCGTTGCCCTCCGCTGGACTCTCTCCAATTTGTCCACCTCCCTCTCGTAGTGTGGGAACCAAATTGAATGCAATACTCCAGGTGTGGCAACACCAGTGCCAAACAGAGGGGAATAGTCACTTCCCTCGATCTGCTGGCAATGCTCCTACTAATACAGCCCCATATGCCAAGGGCACACTACTGACTCATATCCAGCTTCTCGTCCACTGTAATCCCCAGGTCCTTTTCTGCAGAACTGCTGCTTAGGCAGTTAGTTCTTCACTCAGGGAACCATACCCTAATCTACAGCGTGTGTGATGGCTCTCTCTCACACACACACACACACACACACACACACATGCTGGGCTCAGTCCATCATCCAAACACCTATGCAGGCTGCTGCATTAACTGCTATGGGGAGGAATAGCAACAGTGATAAATGTCTGTATTTAGGGAACACAACTTAAAAAAAAAATTTAGCAAAACAGACCACAGCTTTATAGATTTTTTTTTTTGCAAGATCCCACTAAATTTTTTTTTTTTAAAGTGTGTGTGTGTGTGTGTGTGTGTGTGTGTTTTTTTTAAACCTTTGAATATCACCCCAATCTGCACCAAACCAACATGAATTCCAACAGGAATTAAGATTCAGAGGCTATATTTCATGTGGTGGCCACTTTTACACATTTCTTAAAAATAATTTTAAGATTTCCTGTCAAAATGAAAGCTTTGTATCCACATGGACTAGACACTTTTAAAATGAACATTTAGATTCTGGAACAAAGGATGAATTGCAGTAAGTTCCACCACCAGTAAGCTGCTAAGTCCATAGGGCCCTGTCCCTGTGTTACCATTAATGGAAGTTCTGACTCTGCTTAGTAGTATATAGGCCAATGTTTCTAGAACACAGAATCAGGGTTGTAGGCTCTAGCCTGCAGATTTATCTAGTCATGGTCTTGTTGGGTGTAGCAAGCCACCCAACTATTTTTTCCTGGAATGTATGATGAAAGATGGTCATGCTTAGTTTATTAAAAGTTATCCTTAATAGAAGTCATTCAGTAGCAGATACACATTATTTGTCACTATTCCTCTTCACCTGTAACTCTGCGCAGGAAGAGTATTCTTGTCATTACGGTCAGGGTACACAAGAATTTTTTGAACCCATAGTTAGAGGCTCAAAATTGATGTTATGTAAACGAAGATTAGGTCACTAGCCAGAAAACCCAGCTTCAGTATAGTACTTCTAATGGTATTTTAAAGTAGGTAAAGCTAGAATTTGAGGCATAGGCAAATTCCCAAAACTTCACGTTTACAAAAATTGGCCTTGGCCTTTTCTATTGTGATGGATGGCTATAACATCTATTGCCGAGCCAGGAAGTAGGAGAAGCCTGCAGATACTTGCTAAGCTCCAGAAAGGGGAAGAACTGGTTTGTTTGTGGGTGATGGCAGGGAGTGAAGATCAACAATTGTAAACAGACTAATATAGTCTCAACCAAAGCAGGGAGCTGCATGAAAGAGTTGAGTCCAATTTTTATATGGATGGTGAGAAGCAAGATGTTATCTTACTTGCCTTTGAGTGCTAGGGGATGGGTGAACTGGAGGGAGAGTTGTAGGATATCAGTAGTGGTTCTAGGAGAGCTAGAAACTAAGAAATTCATATGAATGAAGATGGGTGTAAGAAGAGTTCTGGTGCCTAGAATGAGGTAGGGAGAAACAGAAACAGAGTTAAGTTATTTAAATGCCATTTGATATATTCTAACATAATTGGGGTATGTGAATATTCATATGCTTTAACTCATTTTTACATATTTTTTTTCTAAAAAGTAACCTTAGCAACCGTTTAGTCCAGTAAATTTCTATGGGTTTGACAAAGTCCTACTTTAGCATAGCTTTTTCAGTAACTTACTGTAGTCATCCTCCTAATTCCCTTCTCTCTTCATAATTAATACCTTAAAGTCAAATTTCCTGAAGCCAACACCGGTATATGCATGTAAGCACAGTCTTAGAGGCCTTGTTCAAAATGGCAATATGCCACAAGCTTCCGATCACTGCATGGTGAACTATCCCAGAAAAAAAAAAAAAAACACCCCGACTGATCAGACTTCAGCTGGCATCTGGTATCAGGCCATGTTTAGGAGGTCAGTAGTGACTCCTATGCCATACGCGTGTCCCTACTTCAGACCACCATAATAAACATTTTGAAATTCGACCCTGTGCCTCAACATTTACACTAGAACAGGATTAACAAGCGGCTTGTCATATTAACACGGTCTGTGTTGCAAGATCATGATAGAAAATTCTACATAGATGAACACCTATAGTTTAGAAGCTGTGCAGTTCTACGGTATCCGGACAACTAGGCTAACTTCCACGTTCTGGAAGAATGAATGCAAGTAGGGAGGAAGAAGTCAGGTTTATAAAGAAAACTGATCAGCTACAGCTACCAGCACTCTATATTCCAGGGACGTTCCACAGATGTTAGAACCATTAAAGAAGCTCAAGGCAGCTAGTCCCAAAATGGTACCCTGTCATCAAGCAGAGATGTGGCCCCCCTTTTCTACACATGCATCCATGATGGCGCATAAGCCAGCACAGATGTGTCTGTACAAAATTGGTTCAGTTTCCTGCAGGGGCACGCTTTGAAATATCATGGAAGTGTTAAACTTTTGATTTGTGAGCTTGACAAATATACTCAGAATTAAAAAGTCAGTGACTAACCTATGGCAACTTTAGGAAATATTTGTGAATATTCACAAGGCACAATTCAGTTGCAGATCTCAGAAGAGTTATATTAGCCTTATAGATGAGAACAAACAAAAGAGAAGTGACTTTTTCCAAAACAGCAGCAAAGTTGAGTGGAGCTCCGATCTCAGTGCAGCAGACCACAGCTATGCACAGCATTGCTTCAATTTAGGAGGACTGCATTTCAAGATCTCCACCTATTACGAGAATCCCCAGAACACATACTACTCACCTCCACCTTCAGAAATTAAGGCGCACACAGGAGGGGTAATATCAGTGTAGTGCTTTATCTCCACCCACCGAAAACATTCACCTTTAAGTGAAAGCATTTTACAAACAATACAATGTCGACACCACTTATTTTTGCTTTGCATTAAAAAGGAAGAGTAAAACATTGGGAAGAGTACTACAGTCACATGGAAATTATGCAGAATTTTACAGCATACACTGCAGAATTTTAAACCCTGGATTTCAGACTCCTTTTGCTTCCAGGAAGGCTGGCTAAGGGACAACCCACTTTTTTTTAATATATAAAAGTTTTACAGGGACGATAATAAGAGGTTTAATCTGCCGGATTGTGATTTAGTACGTAGTGCATTAGCACAGTTTGTTTTGTACACATGCTCAAAAGGAAATTCTTCTAGTACAAAGCCATCTAAAAACTTGGACTGCACAAAACCTAGCTACTAAAATGAAGGTTTGGTAAAAAAAAAAAAAAAATCTATTTCCAAAAACACTTTACAGATAGAGGCTTTCAACTGCCATAACTAGGTGAAAGTTTAGTAGAATAATAACCAAAAACATACTATGAAGTTTCACAGATAGTTATGCTTTTAAAAAAAACTTAATGCTGGGTCTTAAACAGGTCAGCTTCCCCATCCAGAGTCTACTCCAAGGGCTCATCCTCTTCTGCTGCAGTGACTCCTTTGCTTTCTTCCTCACCTCCTTCCAGCAGTTGCTCTTCCTCCTCAGCAGTGAGGGTTTCCTCTGCAACTTGTGAATTCTTCTCCTCTGTGTAGCCTGCTTCTACTTCTGCTTGTGCCTCTGCCTGAATCTCCTCTTGCTCCCCGTGATTCTCCGTTGCTTCTGCGTCTGGGTTCTCCGCTCGGTCTTGGCTTTCCTCATCTTTATTTTCTTCATCTTGGTTTTCTTCATCAATCTTGTTTCCATCTGCTCCTTCAGTTATTCCCTCCTCTGCATTTCCACTCGTTCCACCCTCTCCTTCCTCATGCTCCTCTTTCTCTTCTGGATCATCTGTGAAGGGATTCTCACCCTGTAAGTCAAGACAGAATTATATTGAAGCTGTATTTGGACAGATTTGTGGCAGATGTTAGACCTTCTCACTTAATTTCACACACATGCCAGGTACATGAGATCCTCCTTCAGGGCATGAATATTTCTGATCATTAGGCTGGGACCAGCACTTGGAAGTTCTCTGTACCTGAAAGTATTTGTACAGAACCAGAGGGTTTAACCCTGGCCAGCTGTAAGTTAGTGAACCTTACAGCAGTGTGTGATGAAGGCACCCATGAGGTTTGCCTTGTTACTGAGAGTTAATTTTATATTATGTGGAAGTTACTTGTAGCTCCCCTGTTATTCCTTCTCCCAGCAAGGTCCAATAAACTATTGGAGTGCCATGCTTCTGCTGATATAAGCAGACTGCTTTCAGACCAACGAAGTTACCAGAAAAGTAAAAAGACTTGGTATACTTGGTCTATTGAAAGCAGAGCTGTTGCTCATGTCAGGAACAGGATGTTCATATTCTGGGAGTCCTCCTGACAAAACTGAGCTATAGGAGATTTATTCTGTATCAAATGTAAAGTGACACTCTCCCATCCCCTATTTTAGAAGGTTTTTACCAGGCCTCGTCTATACTGAGAATTCATACCAGTTACAGACAGCAGTGTCACTGTACTGATACAAACCGGAAAAACTGTTATAAGCCAATGTTTGCACTGGTGCAAATCACCCCTTCTCAAAGCAGGGTGAGCTGCAGTGGCACACATTGCAGCTTAGTGTGGACAAGCAAAACTACAATAGGTGTATGTGGTGGTGCAGCTACACCAATGCCTACACTGGGGATTTCAGACAGCCAAGGGCTTAGTCTTGTAACCCATTTTCAATTCTGACTTGATTTAAGCAACTAACATTCAAGAAGTCTATCCATAGTCGAGTTGGTTACCAATCTAAAAATGGGGTTCCAAGTTAGCATCGGTGCTGCACAACATTGGGTAACTGACAGTTTGGAGAAGAACTACTAAAAACCAAGCTGTAACTGAAGACAGGAAGATACAAGCCTTGTTAGAATGCCAATGATAGAGACATTTTAAGTACTGACAGAAAGAAGTTCAAACCATGAACACCACAGATCAGCAAAGCTATGGACAAATGCTATCACAAGTGGAAAGCCAGGCTTTCTAACGAGGTGCTTACTATTAGTTCCTAGCCATCATGCTTGGCAAGGTATTAGCCTTCAGAATGGTCACTAAATGCAGAAACAAGTGGTGACTTTTTGGTACTAGTCTTGGACTTTCCAGACAGTCCCAACCCATAGACCAACTACTGCCTTGGTATCAATGACAAGTTTTTGCGTTTATGTGGATCATAGGCCCCAATCTAAAAAGGAGAGGGTTACTCACCCTTGTGCAGTAACTAAAGTTCGATATGTGCGTCCCTGTGGGTGCTCCACTTCAGGGGTTGGTGAGTTCCGGTACCATTGATCGGAGAGTTTTGGTAGCAGTGCCTGGTTGGGACGTGCATGCGCAGTAGCGGTCTCGTGGCACTGTTGGCACCTCATCTAGTGCGCGCACAGTCCGACCCCTTCAGTTTCTTTTCTACCGCTGAGTCTTTAATGCAAACTCTGAAGTAGAGGGGAGGAGGGTGGCAGTGGAGCTACTTCTTCGGGTGCTGACCCTATGGGTGGGTCCACTTCAGGTGACTAAAGCAGTGCTCTACTGTGGATGGAAGGGCTTCCGAGTTGTATTCATAGTTGACGCTAGCACTGTTAGGCCTAGTATCACATCAGAGTCTGAGTTTTGCATTATTGCATAGCGATTAATGAACGTGTGTTCAGACGCACAAGTGGTGGCCCAACATATCTCTGTGATTGGTAAATTATTTAAAAAGGCTGTTGAGGTCCACATTGATCTGTTCAAATGGGCTCCGATCTCTGTCTGGGATTCTCTTTTTTGTTGTTGATAGCACAGATGGATGCAATTTGAGATCCATTTTGAAAGTCTTTGTTTTGATATTGCGGATCCCTTTGACCTTTCAGCCATGGAGACGAAGTCTTCAAAATGGTTTCATTCTATCTAGGTAGAATGCTAATGCATGTCTAACATCTAGAACGTGGAGGATGGTCTCTTGTGTAGTCTCATGTGGTTTAGGGTAAGTGATTGGTTGAGATGAAAGGATGATGAAACCTTGGGGACAAATTTTGGGTGTGGTCATAGTGTCACTGTCTTTGAAGAGTACAGTGTATGGCTGGTGGGCCATGAGAGCCTCTGTTTCACAAATTTGTTGTGCAGAAATAATTGCAACAAGGAATGCAACTTTCATTGAGAGGTGTAGTAGAGTACAAGTCGCATGTGGGTTTGAATAGTATTTTGGTAAGGCCTCTAAGGAGCAGGTTTAGATCCCATGCTGGTATGGAGTGGTGTATTTCTGAGTACATGTTCTGTATTCCCCTTGAGGAAATACTTTGTGATCGGGTGTGTGAATAATGAGACACCATCAATCTTATGATGGAAAGCAGTTATGGCTGCTAGATGTACTTTAACTGTATTTGTGGAGAGTACTGATTGCTTTAGTTCCAATTTGTATTCCAAGATCAAATGAAGTGGTGCTGTAAGTGGAGTTATGCATTTGTTTTGGCACCATATGGAGAACCTCTTCCATTTTTATAGGCAAGTTGCACAAGTGGCTGTCTATCTGCTGGGTAAAACAGGTTTTACCAGTTCCGAGCAGGTTAATTCTTCGTGTTGGAACTATGCCTTCAGATCAAGTTTAGATGGAGGACTTGACCTTTGTCTTATGAGAGGAGAGCCCGTCACAGCAAGAGCATGTATGGTGTGCAGATTACCATGCAGATCAGGTATGGGAACCATGACTGTGGCTTCGCTGGTTTGTATCTTGTGTATTACTCTGGAAATAAAAGGTATTGGTAGGAATACATATAGGAGAGATTCGTTACATCTGATGAGGAAGGCATCCCCTAGGGACTGTGTTCCCAGTCCTGCCTTTGGCATTTCATGCTACTGCGAACAAGTTGATGTGTGGGAACCCCCACATGTGGAATGTGTTGTAGGATGATGTCATTCAGTTCCCATTCGTGTTCTTGGGAAAAACTGTCTGCTTAACGTGTACGCTGCTGTGTTCTGCCAACCTGGGAGACATGATGCTGTAATGGTGATGTTGTGTTTTATGGACCAGTTCCATATTTTTATGGCTTCTGTGCCTAGAAAGTGAGATCAAGTTCCCACTGTTGGTTTATGTAAAACATGTATGCAGTGTTGTCCATCATGACTTTTATTGTTTTGTTCTGGATTTTTGGGAGGAAATGGTTGCATGCATTGTGAACCGTGTGTAATTTGAACAGGCTGATGTGTAAATGTGTCTCCATGGGAGACCACTTCCCTTGGATTGTATGTTGGTTTAGGTGGGTGCCCCAGCTGATCTGTTGTGATCAGTATGGATGATGGATTCTGCTGGAATGGGATCCCCCGCACATTCATTACAGTGGTGGACAAGACCATGAAATGTGTGTTGGACTTTTGGTGTTAGTTTTAGGATTTGTACAGTCTGTGCTTTCAGACATCCCTGTAGGCAGCACATGTATAGTCAAGCATGTTTTACTATGAAGGTGGTGGCCGCTGTATGTCCCAGCAATTGAAGGAAAGTGTTTGCTGATACCTCTGTTTGTGACCACTGATATGAGTGGTCAGTGCTACAAATCTGGTAACTGACAACGATGCTTTGGCCTCTATGGACTCCAGGTGCGCTCCAACGAAGTCCAATTGTTGTACTGGGTTTAGAGTAGATTTCAGTTAGTTTATTTGCAACCCTAGGGTGTGAAAAAGGGTTATAGTTCTTCGGGTAATGTTTACTGTTTCTGCTTGAGTAGGCCATTTCAGTAGGCAGTCGTCTAGATATGGGAAGATCAATATTCCCTGTCGGCGCAAATGTGACACAACAACTGCTAGGGTTTTGGTAAAAAAACTCTCAGGGTTCTTGAAAGTCTGAAAGTTAGCACTCTGTATTGGAAGTGGTCTTTCCCTATTGTGAATTGTAGAAACCTTCTGTGTGCGGGATGCATGGTGATAAGAAAATATGCATCTTGTAGGTCGAGGGCTGAGAACCAGTCCCCCTTTTCCATCACTGGGATAATTGAGTTCAGTGTGACCATTCTGAATCTGTGGATATGGACAAACTTGTTGAGTTTTCTGAGATCTAATATGGGTCTCCATGCACAGTTTTTCTTTTGAGTCAGGAAATAGTGGGAATAAAATCCCTTTCCCCTGTGCTGTTTTGGAACTTGTTCCATGGCATCCAGCTGTAGAAGATGCTTTATTTCTTGTCATAGAAGGTGGTTGTGAGAAAGGTCCCTGAAGTGGGACAGGGAGAGGGAAGGAGGACAGGTAGGTGGAATGGAGATAAAAAGGGATGACATAACCTGTTTGAATGATCTCCAATACCCAGTAGTCTGTGGTGATGGAGGCCCACATACGATAGAATGGTTGTAGCCAATGACCAAAGGTCTGGGTTTGTGGTAGTACTGGTGCTAGTTGTTGGGGGAGGTCAGCCAGACTCTCGACCAACATTTCAAAATTGCATCTTGGCTGGTGGTGCTTGGGATGCCGCGGACAGAGACTGGGAAGGACAGTGTCTTTGTGGCCAAAGTCTGTGTCTCTGGTTGTCACGTGGCCTCTGTTGTTGTTGCAATGTATGGTCTGTTGCGGGAGTATGGTTGGCATTTCTTCTGTCTGTTTGGGGGGGTGTAAATGCCGAGGGTTCTCAATATCACTCGTGAGTCCTTCATGGAATGTAGGACTTCATCTGTCTTGGTGGAGAACAGCTTGACCCTAATCAAAGGGGAGGTCTTCTATCTTAGTTTGGAGTTCTCGCAGGATACATGAAGAACGTAGCCACAATGCTCTGCGCATTACTATTGCTATTGTGTGTGCAGCTGTGTCAGCGTCATCAAGGGATGTCTGGAGCGCTGTTCTGGCTATGAACTGTCCCCTTATTAACGACTGCTTGGAATTGTTCCCTCTTGTCTTCAGAGATTTCACTGAGGAACTCGTTCAGTTTAACATAATTATCGTGGTCATGCAACGTTGTGTAGTTGGCCATGCAGAATTGCTGAAGAATAGACTTTCTGCCCAAATAGATCTATTCTCTTCCAATCCTTGTTTTGGAGTGTGGATTGGGATTGGAGTCGTTTATCCCTGGCTGGCGGCATCCACCACTAAGGAGTTGGGCTGTGGGTGTGAAAAAAGAAAGCCCATTCCTTTATTAGGTACATAATACTTTGTCTACAGGTTGGAAAAATAGTGGTGGGTGTTTGCCACACCGTTTCCATCAAGGCATAATTTATTGGCAGGGCTATCTTTACCATAGAAGAGGTGTGTAAGATTTTTAAGAGTTGGTGTTGGGTCTCAGTTGCCTCTTCCGGCAGAATATTCTGCCGGTGTGCCATTCACCTGAACAATTCTTGAAAATGTTTAAAGTCACCTGCGGCAGTGGAAGGTGGAAGCATCACCGATCACCCAGAGAGGACAATGAATTGTGAGCAAGTGAGGTATCTTGTTCTGTGGATTCCCCTCTATCGTCTCCAGTCTCCTCTGAAGGCTCTGGTAATCATGCTGTTGTTTAGCGTATGTGTCTCCTCTGAGGAGTGGGAGGTTTGGAGAAAGGAGACTTGCAGGCTCCTCAGGATCCCATTGTGGTCACTGTATAGGGAATGGCATGGGAGGGCACATCCAGGGATTGGTGAGCCAAGGATACATGTCCCTGGTAAGCTGCTCTCTCGTTCTTGTGTAGGACATGGATATCCGGTGCCTGATGAGAAGACTTCTTCCTCAAGGTCCTCCCAGTCTTCGCTGGAAAATGGTGAAGCAGTAGGGGAATCTGGTTGGTCCGGTGCTGTTGGTACCAGTGAGCTATTGGTGCCAAACAGAGGCAATCTGGGATTAGAGGTTACTTCCATGTCTGCCTTATGTGTAAGAGGACACAATGCCATTGTTTAGGGTGCTGTTTCTTTCTGTGCCAACGCTTTAAATAGTAGCTTGGTCAGTACAGATGGTTTCTGCGTGGCCTTAGTCAGTGCTGGTGACGTCGTCCTTGATATCTCTGTGGACGGTTCTGATGAAGTTGGTGCAGACATTGCCAGTGGCGAAGGCTGTGGCACCGTGTCCTTTGTAGAAGTAGTCGGTGCCGTGGAGGTGGCGGCTATTTTCTGCCTATCACTTGACTCCTTTCCCCTACCGGCAGAGCTCCTGGTACAGAGGAGGTGCCTGTGCATCAAAGGTGCCCACTCTGCCTGAGGTTGGCACAGAGGGTAGATATTTCACTGGAAACCGTTGCTTTAACTGTTCTCTGCTTGGGGAGGATGTGGCCTTTTCCTTGATTTTGTAGAGACATTAGCACTTGCTCAGTCCACCGAGGATGTACCCAGAGAGTCCCTTGTCGAGGGTTGTCCGGGATCTGAGGTGGACGTTAGGGATTTCTCCATTAAGATGACTAAGTCAGAGATACCCGTCTCTCCTCACTCAAGCTTTGATGTTGCTGCAGTGAGCGCACTTTCGTGGTATGTGCGACTCACCTAAACAGCGGACGCATTGTGAGTGCCCATCTGAAATAGGCATTGCTTCCTTTCATGAAGTACATCTCTTGAAACCTGGGGATCCAGACATATTTTTGATGTCCCTCATAGGATGGGAAAAACAAGAGGGAATTTTTTTTTTTTGAAGAATGAGCTGTCCAACAGGAATAACTGAAACTTAACACTAATTTAACTGACTAATTATTTAGTTAAGACGCAGTTAGTAATCTAACATCTTTTTTAGGATTTCTTTGATGTTGCTGGAGAGCTCCGTCTCTGGCTGAGGATGGTTGAGAAGGAACTGTAGGGGTCGGGCTGTGTGCACCCTAGATGAAGTGCCAATGGCACCACGAGACAGCTACTGTGCATGCACACCCCAACCAGGCACTGCTAATGAAAATGTCTGATCAATGGCTCTGGAATGCACTGACACTTGAAATAGAGCACCCACAGGGACAGCACTCAAAGAAGGTGGTTAAGTTGTTTGCCTTTACAATATTCAATATCACTCTTCTGAAAGGGAGAGCAGGCCTGCTGCTAGTAAGCACTGCTCCTTACTTCTATCCACCTGCCCCCGTCTTAATGCACAAAAGTAGTCTGAACTATGGGAGAGGATATGCATCAAACATCTAGCTTTAACTTGAGCTTCTTACCCAGAAATCCATTTCAACACTAGCCAACTGTTTTGACTTCCCTTGGTGCTGTAATTAGCAGCTCTTGAAAGTATATACTATCTTGAGTACTCAAACTGACACTAATTCCAACAGTAATAGGCTAACAATGCTACATTTTTGCTAGTGATCCTGACTATAAAACTGCTTAAATTCTATTCCATTCAACTGAAAAGGGACATATTTCTCATCCCTTGAAGACCTGGACTTTGCAGATGATGTCGCTCTCCTATCACATACCCAACACTGATTCCATCACAAGAGTAGCAATAAGATGGACACCTGAAGGCAAATGAAAACGTTGCCACCAGAAAACAACATGGCGAAGAGCTGTGGAAGCCGACCTGAAAAATCTCAGGCACAGCTGGGAAACCATTGAAAGACTTGCCAGAAACAGACAGGAGTGGAGGAGTGCCCTAAACACCAGAGGCTTAATAGGAACATGATGATGATGATGAAACTGAAAATCTTAAAGGAAGAGCCTACCCCTGTTCATTCAGGAATTAGGAGCAACATTAAAGGTGGGAGACAGTAGAGATGAGGAAGCTAGTCATACATACTATGAAAGTCCTTGAGCACCACTCAGCCAACCCTTAGGGATCTGACATTGTATTGGGAAAGTACTTTGGAACTTCAGCCTAAGAATTAGCTAGCAAGAAAGTCAGTCAGCAAAAAGCAGATAGTCCGAAAATTCTGCAGTGCAGAAGCTGCGAGGCTCTCTGCTCAATCCAACTGAAAGCTGCTTTGCAAGTATTTACCTTCAAATACCGCTCCAATTTCTTGCTGATTAGTTTGTTATTGAGAATACTTCTTGCAACTACTAAAGATGATTTCTTGGACTGCTCCATCATGGCCTAAAGGGAACAGGAGTATTTAAAGAAAACAGAGTTAAGTTTTGAACTGAGTCATGTAATACTTCAGTAGTTGCTTCTAGCCCAATGGTTCTCAAACTGGAGTCCGAGGGTCATGTCTGGGGCCACTGGCCCCGCTGAGCAACTCCTCCCCCTCCCTCCCAGTGTCTCCTGCACGCTGTGGAACAGCTGTTCAGCGGCATGCAGGAGGCACTGGGAGGAGCAGGGATGGGGCGCGCTCAGGGGAGGAGGTGGGGCAGGGTTGGGGCCTTGGGCTGCGCACGGGTTGAGCACCCCCAGGGAAAAATCAGAAGCTGGCTTGGGGGGAGGGGGATTCCACAAAATATTTTAAATAAAAAATGGGGGTCCTCAGGTTGCTCAAGTTTGAGAACCACTGTTCTAGCCACGTTTATCAGTTATTGGAGACATGTTGAATGACTCTAGATGTGTTTGACACAACCAAGTTTCCTATCTGCCAACATTACCACCCCACCAAATTTAGTTTTCAGCATGCTCCAGAATTTGTATGGACAATGCACAGCTTTAGAGGTAATAGGCATGTGTGACTTTACATCCCATCTTTTCCTTGGTGCCAAGTGTGGCTTTTTTGGCCCTGGGGAGGCAATCTCATCTTTCAATCCTTTTGTGGGCAGGGGTAGAGGTAACATGAGCATTCTAAAAAAGCATACATAGTGGAGGGACATGGAGCACCTGAAAAAGTCTGCACTGCATTAATTGGTAGCCATTTCATTGCTAACATGCTTTAGTGCTAATATTTAAATAGACATTGGGCTTCAGAATCAACACCTTCTTTAGATGTATGGGACAATTCAGAGCCATCTGCTCAGATTATCTATTTAAAGATTTAGGAAGGCTATTTATACATGTGAGGTTCTCTTTAAAACCAGAAGAATCAAAACATCAGAGGATGGATTCTACAGCCAATGGGTTGCAGAAGATATGGGATCCTGATAGCATGTTACACCGCTGTTCCTCACAATATGAAGAGATTACTTTTCTGCTGACCTCTTACAAGAGAAGATCAGCATTCTACAATAATAGACCACCATATTGCAGTATCACAACTATGAGCTGTTACCATAGAGACCACTACTGCAGAAAGCTTTAAAAAGGCTAGCCCTGGTTTTAGGTTCCATTTTCCCCATATAGTTCATAGGCTGTATGAATGCAATCATATCCAGTTTTTAGTATTCATCAGCTTGTTTCATTAATTAAAACAAAACCCTGCAACCTGGATTTACCATGCAGGGATAAGCTGATCTCCATATCTGCCCAGCCAGCTATAGTGGTATATTGGCATTTTTATATATATATATATATTACACACACACACACACTTAACCAGCTGCACACTTACTCTGCGGTTGTGGTTGTGGTCAAGGGACTTCAGGTGCTTCTGGATAATTCCATACTGCATTGGGATGAAGAGGTCACATGCAGCACAGTGAGCAGCCTCCACCTTTTTAATAAAGTGTTCCATGCCGATATCTGAGGAGAGACAAGAGCTTTGTTCATCTAACTTGAGTTGTGGTGGCCACACCACACTTCAGGGAGTTTTGCAGTTTTTTCTGTGAGTTCACTTATCTTTAATATACTCAAGCACCCCTAGAGACTGTTTCCTACAATGTGATGCTCAGTCTTGACCAATAAGGATGAGGGGGAGCATTGCATAGCCATAGTCTAACAGACCTGAGGCCCAGAGTATGGCTGTACATCTCAAAGATGAATGCTGCTGGTCACTGCTGCATCAGTGCATTGACTATAGCATGCAAAATATTTCCAGCTAGTTGATCACCAAGCTAGCTTGCAGTACACAATTGTGTCCTACATCAGTGGTTCTCATCCAGGCGTATGTATAGCCCTGGGGGTACGCAGAGGTCTTCCAGGGGGTACATCAATCATCTAGATACTTGCCCAGTTTTATAAAAAGCACTAGGAAAGTCAGTACATACAATGATCTGTTTATACTGCTCTATACGCTATACACTGACATGCAAGTACAATATTTATATTCCAATTGATTTTAGGATACGGTAAAAATGAGAAAGTAAGCAATTTTTCAGTAATAGTGTCCCATGACACTTTTTAAAAAAATGTCTGATTTTGTAAGCAAGTAGTTTTTAAAGTGAGGTGAAACTTAGGAGTACGCAAGACAAATCAGACTCCTGAAAGGGATACAGTAGTCTGGAAAGGTTGAGTGCCACTGTCCTACGTTACTTGCTGTTGACACACCTCAGTGCCATCTCTCCTAGGAAGAGGATATGACTTTCCATTTAACTAACTTCTATAATTTTACTCTAACATGAGAAATAAGGCTCCTGTATATGAATCTGCCGATTATTCTTGTGTGAATTTAGAGCTCTCCAAAATAAGAGCAAATTACTATAGCATGCAAGGTAAATATTAAAGCATAAATATGGGAAAAGACTTCCCATCTTGCACAAAGTAGTAAAGTTGAAGAATCACCAGCTATAGACACGTGTTCCTGATCAATATTTCAGTTTTCCATGAGCAGCTTTTAAAAGCACGGTTCCACTCTGGAAGTTTACTATGCAATAAAAGGTGCCTCAACAGACACTTCATGTCTGAATAGGATCAGATGATTTAAGTAACAAGAATACTTTACTCCTGTTGGCACTGTAGAGCAACTTCTATTTCTTCCTGTTTATCAGTCTTGTTTGCCATGGCACCGGTGGGACTGACAAGCAACAGCAATTAGGTTGTACAGGTTCCAAGAACATAACCTGCTTTGCTAAACCTTTACTGGTAACAAAAACAAGGAAAGAATCTAGTTTGATTCTCAGATCTCAGGATAGCTTTAACCAGGCTTTACTTGTGAAGTGTGCACATTTTAAAAAACTCAGCATAACACAAAAGAGGAACCTCACAATGGCTTTTGTTTTTCCCATTTTCTGAGGGAAGTTGCACATTAAGGTAGCTTCACTAAAAAACAAACTATGAAGATGCAGGGAGACTTGCTATTACCTTGGGTAAGATCTTGGTCTTTATAGATCTGTTGGATAACTGCATTGATGTCTTCAATTGCTTTACGGCGTTCTTCGGTTTTCTTTGTTTTGTTAGCAACGTAATCCTGTATTGTACAAAAATATGTGTTATTAACTTCAGCTGTACATCTGACCATTAAATGTGACCATCAAAAATGCAAAGCACAGCATGTATTGTACTTACTCTACACTGCAGTTGTGCCTTTCATCAGGGCATTTCAAGACCTTTGCGTCCCCTTAACCCAGCCCTAACTGTCCTCCTGAAGTTAGTCAAGGACTGTCTGCACTTTATCATCTATAAAGTGCAGAGAACTCAGATCCTGATGCCCAGTCCTGTGCTCTAAATCACACCTGTAGTAGTAGTTTCACATCTAAGTTTTCATAGTCTTGACCAGGGGTCTCAAACATGCGGCCCGCGAGCTCCTTGCGGCCCCCACACCCTCCCCCAGCATTTACCTAGAGAGGCTCCGGCCCAATGTGCAGCGGGGGCTCAGGATGGGGGTCGGGGTGCAAGAGGGGTTTGGGGGAGCGGGCTCTGGCCTGGCACGCACCTGGGGCCAGGCAGGCTCCCTGCCTTCCTGCCCCCGCGCTGCTCCAGGAAGCAGCCGGAACCTGGGTCTGTGTGTTGCTCTTGCTTCAGGCAGCACCCCCAGCAGCTCCCATTGGCCACGGTTCGGGGAAGGGGTTAGAATGGGAGCGGGGAAGGGGTGGGAAGAGGCGGGGCAGGGCCTCATGGAAGGGGTGGAGTTGGGGTGGGGCCGAGGGTGGCGGTGGTGGTGGTGGGGGGGAGGTATCAGTAATGCAGCCCTCGGGCCAATGTACTTGTCCTCATGTGGCCCTCGTGGTCATTTGAGTTTGAGAGCCCTAGTCTTGACTATTTGAACTATCCATTCACATCCAACTATCAAAGTTTTTTTGTTTGTATTTTTTTTTTTTTTTTTAGGTCTCCGACAACCAACATGAAATAAAAGTGCACTGTATAGCCTGAAGTAATGGGAAACTTAACCAAAGATTCACCTGGAGGAAGTCAGCTGTCTGCTGAGGCAGTTTTGTTCCAACAAATTTGAAATGTTCCTTGTGGAATTTGCTTTCTAGATGAACATTCATCTCATCCTCATAGAAGGTCCGATATTTGCACAGCGAACAAACAAACTGAATCCTACCAAGAGAAAATTAGAACCAAGTGAGAAATCAAACCCCAAGCCCCAGGGTTCCATTCCAGGCTCCCCATCAGCTTGACAATACTAGTCATTTCCTACTAGTACTTAGCGGTACAATTAAAAAAGAGCACAGCTCATTCAAGAGGACAAGTCTTATACCTGGGTTGAATGGTCACATCCTTCCTACAGGTTTTAATACAGATTTTAAGGCCAGAAGGGACCATTAGCAGTAATTAGTCTGACATCTCATATAACCAAGGGCAAAGAATTGCGGTAATTCCTACACCAAGCCCAATAACTTATGGGACAGCTAGAGAGGATTTTAAGAAGGATGTCTGTCTTGATTTAAAGATTCCCCCCCGCCCCATAATGTAGAATCCATCACAGCCTGTAAGTTGCTCCAATGGTTAATTATCTTTGATGTTAAAGTTGTGCAACTTACTTCATGTGAACTTCTCAAGTTTCAGCTTCCAGCCACTGGATCTCATTATGCCTTCGTCTATTAGATTAAAGAGCCCTATGGTCAGAGAGCTCCCTGTGTAGGTAACTAAGGGCTTAAAGAGGATTCTCTCAGTCCACCTATTTAGTTTATCAAATATAAGGCTAAGCCTCACTGTAAAGCAGGTTTCCAATTTGTAACTTATTGTTTTGACATTTCTCTGAACCTCCCCAATTTTCCAGTATATACACACACACATATTATATACACACAATATATATATTACATACACACACACACACATACACACACATATATATATTTTTTAAAAGAAGTGGACACCAAACCTGGACACAATATTCCAACAGTGGTCTCAGCTGTATCATTCACAGAGGGGGAGGTACTGATTAGAGTTCTCCATTTTATAATTAGCTAACAGTCATTTGTACTTTTGCCTTACCAGCTCCCTATGAGGTGTTAAGCCAATTTTACAGATGATGGAGAGACTGGTACAGAGAAGTTCAGGTAACTACTCCTGGTTTTACCAACAAGTCAGTGGTAGAGCCAGGGACAAAAGCCAGAACCTAGATGCCAAGGCCCATGTTCTAAACATTAGGCAATCCTCCCAGAATTCTCAGACAGGACGTATACTGTGTCACTGGAAGAGGAAGATGTACCTTTCTACCATGCGATCCCGATGCCTCTTTTTCTGCCTCTCTTGAGTTTTCTTGCCTGCCTGCAATTTGCGCTTGATTTGACTGATCTCTTCTTGAATTGTTAAAGCACCTAGATGTATAAAGCAGGTTGTGTTTCAGGGCACTATTTGTGGACACCAACTGATTAAGAGGATTCACCTAGACAAGTTTAGTAGCCAACTTGACTGACTCATATAGCTCAGAGATGACAAAGTTATAGTGAAGTGTAGGAAAGAGCTGCTCCCTTAACAATTCCTGCTGTTGGCCAATTAAAAAGGAGCATTGCTAGTCTATTAACAGATGTCCCATCACTCTCTGGCCCAGACTTCAGAAAGGCTGAGCTTGGGCAGGATGGTGAGAGCATACCTCTTCTGATAAAGTTTCCTAACCCATCATTTCTGATGGTGATATAATGCCCCTGGTTTTACTGGGAAAAGATGGCCCATTTTAGATTAGGTGTGAATCTGACAGTTTTTAAGAGGCAACCAATCTCACCCCTTTCGCTTTTGTGCACATGGCACACAAGAGATGAAGGTTGTCAGTGAAATAGGAACGGAATTCCTCCTATAAAAAAAAAAACCCAATTTTTTCAAAAGCAGAAAGTAGCTTCCACTGTTCTACTGGAATGACCCGAGTACCCCTTTGGTTTCCCAGCCAAGGCTTCTCATATGGTTTTATACTGCTGCCATCACATTCCACTGATAGCAATTGCAAGTTAGACACTGTGCTATCAGGGTTCTAGACAGATTCTTCCTCTGGTGAGAGGTCACCATGCTTCTCTAAGCAACCCTCTCCCCAGCTGCCACAACAGTATTGGCACATCAAACTATCCCATGGACTCTACTCTAACCAAATAAAACGAGGAGTCTTTGTGGCACCTTAGAGACTAACACATTTTTTTGGGCATAAGCTTTTGTGGGCTATAACCCACTTCATCAGATGCATGGAGTGGAAAATATAGTAGGCAGGTATAAATACACAGCCCATGAAAAGATGGGAGTTGCCTTACCAAGAGAGTGAGTGAGTGTGTGGTCAGTGCTAACAACGCCAATTCAACATGGCCACATCCACCCTAATTTAATTGGCCTCGTTAGCACTGACCCCCCACTCGGTAAGGCAACTCCCATCTTTTCATGGGCTGTGTATTTATACCTGCCTACTGTATTTTCCACTCCATGCATCTGATGAGATGGGTTATAGCCCACAAAAGCTTATGCCCAAAAAAATGTGTTAGTCTCTAAGGTGCCACAAGGACTCCTCATTGTTTTTGCTGATACAGACTAATACGGCTACTCCTCTGAAACCTCTAACCAACTAGTATTTCTCTAAGGTACTTATAGAGCCCCATTTCTATAGCATCTGAGTGCCTCACAATCTTTAACACCCCTATCAGACAGCGAAATACTTTGTTCCTTATTTGTAAAATAGGAATAAAGTAAGAGAAACTGAAACACTTACCCAAGGTCACACGTCTGTGGCAAAGCAAAGATTTGAACCCAGGTCTCCTAAGTCCCAGGCTAGCACCATAACCACTAACCGTCCTACCTTGTCCATGGGACCCCTCTTCTTCATAGCAGAGAGACACACTATAAATCTCACATGAGACCTATAGCACTGGCTAGGAGTCACCAGATGCTGTGCTGGATTTCCCTATGTTTCCTAAAGCACCTCAATCATGACCCGTAACATCCCCTAGTATTCTAGGCCTAGCAGTGTGCCAGACAGACAGATATCCACTAGGGATTATGTACTGTGTACAGAAACCAGTGCAAGCTCTAGAGTGACGAAAGATTAAAGCTTTAACTCAGATCATCATAATCCACCACATAGATTTCTGTACAAGCTACAGCTCAGAGAGCAAAAGGAGCAAGACAGTGGCTGAACCAAGTCAGTCAGACTATTACTTGGAGCCATTTCCTCCACAGCAGAGTCCTTTATTGGCAGAAGGTTTATGCTGTACAGGGGTGTAACGTCTGAAGAGCCTTAGCACATCCCTTGATGAAGAAGTTCTTGGCTCATTTCCCCAAGAACGCTTTTAAAGAATTACATTCAGACTCACCTTTCTCAGAATCTTTTCCTTCTTCATCGTCACCCTCCTAAAATACAATTTCAAGAGGTTATTGGCAATCCCTAGCTATAACTTTTGTTTGTCTTACAGAGAAAGTGAGCACATACTAGTTTTACATCTCTTAACCATCCTGCTCCCCAAAGAGACTCCCTCCTGACTTCAGATAGCAGGGTTCCCTGTCTGAGGAACACATTTAGCCTGCGGTTTGGCAACAGTACTACACACTGGATTTCTAGGTTTCCTCACCTTATTCCTAGTCATTTTCATAAATTCTCTAGTCACATATTTTCAGCTCTTTGGAGCAGGGCCTGTCTTGCTATGCACCTGTACGAATATCCTCATACCTTCTATGGGTCATCTCGATTATCAGTTCAAAGGTTTTTTTTTTTTCCCCCTCCTGCTGATGATAGCTGATCTCAATTGATTGGCCTCTTACAGTTGGTATGGCTACTCCCACCTCTTCATGTTCTCTGTATGTATAAATATCTTCTGTGTGTTCCATTCTATGCATCCGAAGAAGTAGGCTGTAGCCCATGAAAGCTTATGCTCAAATAAATTTGTTAGTCTCTAAGATGCCACAAGTACTCCTGTTCTTTTAGTGCTCCAATCAATCTCTGTTGCGGCCTGCAGGTATTACCGCAATACAAAATAAGTAATCTAGGGAGGATTTACAACCTTCAAGCTTTCTTACATGAGGATCCAATCCCCCCACTCCTCACCAATCCCAGCTCTCTACAACTGAAAGGTAAGAAGTGGTTCCCACTCATTGCAGGAAGATTCATTTGGTTTTTAATGCTGCCACCACAACATTCTGCCCTCAACTCTAGTTACATGGCCACTCATCCACTTCCCTCAAGCATTATGGTCTTTACTGTAAATTACAAGTGTCAATTTCACTTACAGCTTTGGAGCCCTCCTTCTCTGCTGCTTCTCCTTCAGTCCCTTCCTCTGAAAAGCACATCAGAAATGGTCACCATGCAAACAGTAACAGTTGGGGAGCTCAGAAAAGAATGGTATTAACAACTTTACCACCAAATTAAATATTCAAGAGAAACTGAAATGTCAGAGCCAATTACTACCTGAAACAAAGGCATTCTGATAACTTCAGACAACTAAGAGCTAACTCATTAGTAGTCATCACCAGAGAGATTCTTACCATTCTCAGAGTCGGAGTTGTCAGAGCCATCAGTTTTTGCTGCCTTGCTGTCAGGTTCATCAGTGCTGTCAGTTTGTTTTCTCTTCTTAGAGGTAGGGTCCTTCTTGATTTTCTTTTTCTGTGACTAGAAAGGAAAATATCAGTCCCCAAATGTACATTCTGAGACCATCCCCTGCCAACAGCAAATAAGTCTACATTAAGCCACCTTAAAAAGGTCTTTATATTGAACTAAACTTCCCAGAAAACACAGTTATGCTTCTGACAGGCAAAGTCAGTCAAGACAGATAACATTTTGCACAGTCCTTCACGGCAACCTTCCTTCAGCATATCAGATTAAACCACAAAACTATAGCACATTTACTTTCCTAGCTTTACAATAAAAGCGTCAAGATTAAACACTCTGGATGCTAAGACTGCACTATGAATGAATGTGGCCTCTTCAAACCATTTAGAAAACAGTAAGATGCCAAGCAAATAATGCACAGAGGTACAAATTTCACTGTGGAAACTAAGTATGGTATTTCAGAGAATAAGGCCCTTTGCACTCAGAGCTGGACAGTGTAGTCTGTTGGGAAGTGAACAGTCTCTATATGAGGTAAATGGGTGGGAGGGGATTGCACAGGTACTTACTTTAAAGTCTGCGTCCCACATTTTCCAGTTTCTCCTCATTCGTTGTTTCATGCCGCCTCCTCCAAAGCGCATGTTTCCAGAGAAACCTCGCATTCCCTGGAACATGCTGAGTTCTGGGATAATGTTGTGGGAGAAGAGGGATGGGAGCCTAGAGGAGCCGTGGGGGCCATGGCCCCGCCCTCCCATTGGCTGCTCATTCCACTGTCCGCCCATGTGCCCGGAATATGAAGATGCCATGGGTCTGTTATTTCGCCCGTCTCTGGCCCAGTTCTGACCCCGCTGGCCAAAGTTGTCCCGTGCTCTGTTCTGGTACTGGTCCCTGTGGTTCCCATAGAAGCTGTCATAGCAACCTTCATAGGCATTTTCGGTGTCATGTTCAGCCTCACTGTAATCATAGCCGGATCTGTATAGATCACGGTCGTTCAGTGAAGACCTTGAGTCGTAGGACTCATATGTATTATACCTGCAAGAGTCGCACAGCAAGCAAGGAATCCAGTCAGTAGCATATAAGGCACCACATTACAGCCTGCCGAGAAATGGCAGCAGAAAGATTAAACAAAAACAACAGAACTGTTCATCTCATTTATATAAAAAAAGGCTCTGAGGTTTCACTCAACATGGGAGTTTTTCCCGTGTGATACACAGCAGGAGAAGGGCATAAATAGAATGGCAAGTACCAGCAGGGACTCGGTTCAACCTCAGCCCGTCACTGAAGGACCACAGATATCTAGTCAGATTTACATATGCCTAACGTGCCAGGAAGCCCACACCAAACTAATCTTCAATTTCTCTTAAATTTACTAAAACAACAAGGAGGCCGGTGGCACCTTAAAGACTAACAGATTTATTTGGGCATAAGCTTTCGTGGGTAAAAACCTCACTTCTTCAGATGCAAATTATTCTTCAAATTACTGTGTCACACACTGATCTTTTTTAAAAAGAAAAGAAAAGTTCCCAAGCTGAGCAAAGGTACCTCCGTTAGCGGTAGCTGTGGATTTTCAACTGTGCAGGCATTCCGATTTTCTGATTTCAATTTAATACATTCACCACCCGCCCTCTATTTAGCTAAGCTTAAGTCAGACTGAACAATCCAAATAGTTAAAAACAAATGCAGAGCTAGTTAGACCACAAAGTAATAGTCCCACTTTTCTTCCCCCACTCGATTCTGAATTGTTAGGAGGAACGGCTTAATTTAGGCCTTGTCTACACAAGAAAGTTTCTGCGTATAATGCATGGTGTGAATTTAAGCCAACAGTCATACTAGTAAAACCTCCTCATGTGGGCATTTATTCTGGTATAAGAGTGCCTTTTCTTGATTTAGCTTGTGTCTCTTGGGAAGGGTTTTTAACAAGTCAACTTTCCCATGTAGACATGACTTTAGAGTTATTACTGGCCACTGTAGTTTCCACAAAACCAGTTTTTAACCAGGACAGTTTCAGAAGAAAGATACAAAACCTGCAGAGGAGATTTAGACTTAAATTCTGTAATATCTAAAGTAGTGCCTCTGTACATCTTATGCAGTGGCTGATATATCATCTTTGCTGCATATTGAGTCTATCAAAGTTTAAGGGGAGGCTCCACACTCTTCATGATAACATGCTACTTTACCAGATGTGCCATAGCGTGAGGGAAATCCACACTCACCAAGAGAGAACACAAACAGGTTCACACATTACACAAGGAAACAAGAACACAATGTCAAACTAGCACTGGGGCACAAACCCCAGTAGTTATGCTCTATAGCAAGGTCTTGAAAGCAAGGAAGTTGGAAGGAAACAATGGCTGGAGGAGGAGACACTAACTCCAAAGCCAAAGAGAGCCATTCCATCTACTGATGTTAGAAGAATCATCCAGACTAGCAATCACCAAAAATCCTCAGAGGGTAAAGCTACAAGTGCCAATTTACAGTAAACCAGAGCTTTCAACTGCAGCAACTGAATAGCCCTCCCCACACTCTGGTTTTTAGGAAATGAGACTGAAGGCTAAAAACTGATGTTTTCTAAACCACTAATTTCATGCTTTTGTCCCTTAAATGGTTAACTACATTCACTCTGGATATTTGATAACAGATTCTAGCTCTTGCTGGAGAAAAGTTAACAGGACTGGGTTACGAGCCAAGTATCATCTATCATGACAGAACTATGCATGGTATCTTGCCCGATGTTTGAGGCTTGGAGCAGAAGATCCCAATTGTGTGATGTCTGAATAATGGACAAGGGCTGGAACATCAAATTCAAAGTGCTCATCTTATGAAATTAGAACCCAGGAGTTTAGACAATTAAACTATTCACCTGCTGCCTTGCAACAGTCCTTTCCACTCCCTACAAGAGAGGTACAGATTCATCCATGAGGCCAGAAGATACCAGTGTAATCATCTATTATTTCAAGTATAACAGGCCAAAGAACTTCCCTACAGCATCTCTTTTAGAAAAATATCCAATCTTTAATTAAACGTTTTACCCTTGGTAAGTTATTCCAATGGTTAAATACCATCACTGTTGAAAGTTTGCACCTCAATTTCCATCTAAGATTTGTCTAGTTTCAACTTGTTTACCTTTGTCTACTAGATTAAAGAGGCTGCTATTATCAAATATTTTTTCCCCCCAGGATGGATTTAAAAAACAACAATTCTGATGTACTTTACATGAGTGCTTTTAAACAGAGTACTCCACCAAAATCTATTTGATGCAAGACTTCAGAGGAGTAATTCCTTAAAACTTTGTGAAGCCTACTGTACATTTGTCCTCTATTCCATAAACATGTAGCAATTTTACAATATTCAAAAGTCATATGCTACTAGTAATTACTATTGAATTATACTTTTGGTAAACATATCCCAAGTTCTTGTGATAAACTTTATAAAGTTTTTATAGTTTTAAACTTGGTTGGTTAAAACAAAATACAGATGCAACAATAGCTGACTGCAAACAAACCAGAATGCACTCCAACATAAAAAGGATAATAATGTATAAAAGTCTCTTGCAGGACATTTCTTACTACTAACAAGCTATGCTTTCATTCTAGAGAAGAGGTTCTGGTTTGCTTCCATTATATTGAATTTAAGTTATTTTGACAATGTCTCTGAACAGCAGCAGATAAACTTCAAGTTCTCTACAAAACATAGATGTCTCCTCTACATAGATGTAAATCTGCCATTGTTCAAATAAATACTTGTACATAAGCAAAATACTCAGAAATGGATTTGCTGGGATGAATTAATATTTCACATAAACCTAGAATGAACAGCAGTGTTGTAGAAGTATTACATTTTGAATATAAACTCATTTTGAAATTTAACACAAGAAAATTTTTGTGAGGTGAACAGTCCTTATTAGTACTGCATATACTTTGGATTTAAAACCTGGTCAAAACCTCACTTGATCTTTTCTAGACATCTGTACTGTATTCCCAGCCAGCAACCCAAAACTGGAACAAAAATGTCACTTTTAGATTAACAATTAAGCTTAAAATCAAATGACTGTTGTGGCAATGCTATAGAAATGAAATACATTAGCAGGCTCCAGATATAGAAATATTAAGGAATCCCTTCTTTATTCATCTCCAGTTTAAAACTGTGAGAAGATTTCCTCCCCTCCTCCCCCCAATTAAACATATCCTACTACTGCTGTAAAGATTGCATCACAGTTCAAGTACCCGTCACCAGACTATTAAGACTTCACTACTCAAACTGGGATACAAATGACTTATTTCAAAAATATAAACAAAAGAAGGAAAATCCAGCCAAACCAATTCCCTTTATCCATCTGTTCCTCTTGAGAGCTAAAATGTGAAGACAAAGTGAGAATGAGGTCAAAATGAGAAAGAAGTGAGAGGTAGCAACTCTGATAGTCAGCAGAAGTTTAGAGTAGCAGTTCCCTTAGGAAAAGACACTAACCTGTCTGGTACTGAATCTTTTCATCTTGATCTCTAGACTCACCTGTCTCCACCTGAGCCATAATGTCCTCCTTGCATTGTGTCCGTTTCTAGATGAGACACCATATCTAAGCGCTGGTTCATTTTTGCTATAACAGCATCGGCGCCAGTGGAAGTGTTAGGGTCTGTGTCTGAATTAGGCATTTCCCAAGAGTTTGAAGTGGCCATACCATACCCATAATTGCCAGAGTTATCTTGACCGTATCCATATCCATAACTATATCCCTCGTATCCTGAAATGAGAAAGTGTCATTGAGAATTCCAGTCAAGCAGCTGAGCGAACATTTCTATCCAAGTTTAGACACAGAAGTCCCAAGAGTGCCCCTTCCCCACAGAATGTGGTGGTTTTAATTTACATTTAACCCATTTTTCCCTTACAAGACACCTGCCAAGGTGTGTTAGTGTATCCGACATCAGGACTTGAAGGTAAAAACACACATGGAAGAAACTTCACACCAAATCCCAGCAATACAGTAACAGTCTACAATCTGCCCCAACTAACATTTAACCCTCAATTTTCATTCTTGCTCTCACTCATGGACAGGGCAGGCTGCAGTGTAGCCTACACAAAGCCTTCCATGACAATCCGTTTGCCTGATAAAAAACAGATTCCAGAGAGAACATGGTCCAGTCACCCTCAGAAAGAACAGCTAGTGTGGCATGGACATTTAGGCACGTGTAAAGGGTGTAGATTGTGCGAGAAGAAATTACAAGATAACGTATTTAAGACGAGCCAAGTTTAGTTGAAAGTGGGCTTGTCTCTATGTCAGTTTGACATGAAGTTGTGCTGTATCCATACCCAGTTATGTTCTGACTTCATAGCATAAAATTCATACCTCTAAGCTAGGCAGTCAGTTCACATTATAATTGCGGTGATTTGTTCGAATTAGATGACATCATTGTGTCTGGGGTCTATTCTTCTAGAGACGCACAAGAATTCATGCAATTCTAAAAATGGAACAATAACCCCACACTAACTTTAACCAGCATAAATATCACTCATGTCACTTCTGTTCCCTCTCCTGCCCACACGTAAATGAGAGAAATCTTTAATTAAACATTTTACCCTTGGTAAGTTGTTCCAATGGTTAAATACTATCACTGTTGAAAGTTTGCACCTCAATTTCCGTCTAAGATTGGTCTAGTTTCAAATTGTTTACCTTTGTCTACTAGATGTTCTAATGTCTTTTGTAGTTTAAGAATATTTAATAGCATTAGGAGGTAGCATGAGCTAGTGGACAGAGCACTTACCTAGGAGTCAGGATACCTCTATTCCTGACATGCCACTGACCTAGAATGTCTTTGGGGACATAGGTGCCGACTCCGTGGGTGCTCCGGGGCTGAAGCACCCATGGGGAAAAACTGGTGGATGCTCTGCACCGCAACCCCGCTTCTCCTCCCAGCGCTTGTCACCACGAAACAGCTGTTTTGTGGTGAAACAGGCGGGGGGGGGGAGGGGGGGGGAAGAGAGTGGAAACGTGGCGCGCTCAGGGGAGGAGACAGGGAAGAGGTGGGGCCAGGGTGGAGATTTGGGGAAGGGGTCAGGGCGGGGGAGGGGGTCGAGCACCCACTGGCGCCAGAAGAAGTTGACGCCTATGTTTGGGGAAGTCACTTAATCTCTCTTACCTTCCCTCTGTCTTGTCCCTTTAAACTGTAAATTCTTCAGGACACAGACTATATCACAATATACCTGTTCAGTGCCTAGCATAACAGGACCCTAAGTGATACTATAAACACAAGTAGTAAAACAATGACAAGCTCATCTTACTGCATATTTTGCCAAAACAACTAATTGATTGAAAAATGGGGGGATGGGGGGGGGGCGCGAAGAGGGAGAGAGAAAATCATGAATATTTTCTGTTTTTTTACAAAAGTAAGTTTTCCAGTTAGCTCTGAAGATGGTGAAAAAGGTCAAAATCCTTTGTACAACACTGACTACAGTTTAAACTATCAGTCAGTGATACAAAAAATATACTATACTGCTCTGCTAGTCAGTCTTTGCGGAGTGGAGAGAGGCTTCCTTGTGCTAATTAAAGCGTGCAGATTAGGGAGATTCTACCACACAGCTGGGCATCACACTAGTCTGCGCACAGTGAGCATGGCCTCTGGAAAAAGACAAGTATTTATAAAGGGAGGCCTGTTTCAAGTTTGGGTCTAAATGCCGACGCACTGTCATTTTTCGTGTCTTTCTGGCACAAGAACTAGAAATTCAGTCTTCTGGCATGCTATGACAGCATTTTAATGTTCAGTGCCATTTCACAGAGAAGTGATATCAGACAGAAAGACTGAAGGAAAACAGATAGTGGATACAAACTGCTGACTTCTGGGAACAGAAATATCTGGTTTTGTTGATGCACAAGGCAGAATAGTAAAGACTGTCACAGTTATATGGGCTCTGCAACGCTGACCGAAATAGAGTTGCATGTGACCTAAGAGGAAATTATTCCGGGGGGGGGGGGGGACGGACAGATTTGAGCTGTGAAAATTTTCACTTTTATAATCATTTTTCTGACTGATTAAATGACATCTTTTCATGATGATGTAATGTATTAAGATTTTACTATACTTGCCTCTGTTTGTCCCAGAGTTCCAGTTGCCATAACCTAGAAAAAGACCAAAAGCTGGTCAAAACCCAAATTATATGGCAGGCGTCAGCAGCCTTTCAGAAGTGGTGTGCCGAGTCATTATTTATTCACTCTCATTTAAGGTTTCGCGTGCCAGTAATACCTTCTAAAAATGTTAAAAATGTCTCTTTCTATAAGTCTATAATATATACCTAAACTATTGTTGTATGTAAAGTAAATAAGGTTTTTAAAATGTTTAAGAAGCTTCATTTAAAATTCAATTAAAATGCAGAGCCCCCCGGACTAGTGGCCAGGACCCGGGCAGTGAGTGTGCCACTGAAAATCAGATCGCATGCCGCCTTTGGCACACATGCCAGAGGTTGCCTACCCCTGTTATATGGTACGCTCTAGCTAGAACAGCTGGCATGAAGGAGAATCTATGCTATTTAAGATCTGATCATCAAATGCACACAAATAAGCCTGACTGTATCACAGTGGATACCCTAAAAAGAGATCCGAGCTTGACAAACCTATATTACTCTGGAGGAATTCTGCACCACTGAGCATACAGAATTCATGTCCTCTGCAGATAAGGATGGGGAAGCAAAGGGAAGTCACAAGAGCAGTCATGTGCCCCTCCCCAGCAGCACAGGCGTGTGGTATCCTCTTCTGGCTGCTCCAGGCACCAAGGTAAATCACTGGGGGGGGGGGAGCTCCCATGAGCATGGTTTAGGGAGGACAGGGGATTTTTCCCCCCTTCACTCCCCCCCCCCCAAACAGAAGCGTGGCATAGGGGGCTGTGTGGGGTCACATTCCACTGCCCACTTCTGCAAGTGCTGAGCTGCCTGGATGATGGAGAGTGCCCCTCCCTGGTCCTGGTGCCAGTCATACCCCTCTTCTATGCGTGCTGGGAGACATCTTGTTTTCCATACAATGGTGAGTGCCACTGGTGGGTCGTGGCAGCAGGGGAGGGAGAGGCAGTGGGGAAGAAAGGGGGACAGGATTGGACAGGGGGAAATGGGATGTAGGAGTGAGATAGGAGCAGGGGACAGTGGGGAGAGGAAGAGGCAGTGAAGAAAAGGATAGGATAAGGAAGAGAAGCGGATGGGGGAGGGATCCTCGTGCTGGTTGCAGCAGCAGCAGCTGGGGCTCTCCTATTAAGGAAGTCCATCGAACCTTCAACCCAACAAACCCCATATCTGGACCCTCACTGAGTCCCAACCAGTTGCATCCAGACCCCAACCCCAGCAAGCCCCACTCCCAGACCCGCTTGCTGAATCCCATCTTTCCCCACCTGGACCCCCCTGCAGAGTCCCATTGTCCCTGCATCTGGAACCTCCCTTGTGCATCCAAATCCTCCACTGAGCTTTCTGCACCCAGAGTGCCCCCCACAAAACCCTCTTACCCTACATCTGGATTCCCCTACACTAAGCCCGCCACAGTTGGACCCTGCTGGGCTGAGCCTGCCTGCCCACAACTGGTGCACCTGGTGCAGAGCTCAAGGGTCTTACAGCAGAAAGGCTGGGCCTGCTGCAGAATCAGGTACAGCCTCACTGCAGGGTCCCTGTTCCATGGGTGATCTCCCACCCCTGTGCAGCCAGTGATCTGTGCTCACTACTGCTATGCTGGAGTCTCCACATTTACTTATTAAATAAAATTTGCAGAATTTTAAACTATTGTGTGCAGAAATTTTCTTGGCGCAGAATTCCTTAGGAGTACCATATCAACAAGTAGGAAACATGGTCTAGAGAGTAGTGTCCTTACTCATCAGTTTCTGTACAATGTTATTTTAATTCAAGCTTAAGTTTCTAGCACTTGTGACTGCAAAAATACCCTTCCAACTGGGAACAGGGTGAGTTTTGTCTTTCAAGATCTACAGAAAGATACAGCTTGGAATAAAGGCTGTTATTTGCCCAAGTCCTAGATCACAGCATCATCTTGGACTGGAAGGGAAGGAATCACTCACTAGCAACTTGTTTTGCATCTGGTCATCCAGTCTTAGGGATGGGATATGCTCTCCACTGCCTGTGCCCTCACTAGGGGCTGGTTTACAGTACAAATTTTTTGTCACTTACTGGACATCAGGAGGAAGGGTAGTGTAGATACCAGTCTAACAAGTGATATTGGTGGTAGAGTGTCTATGCCTAATTTGGTAAAGAATCCGAAGAAGTGGGCTGTAGTCCACGAAAGCTTATGCTCTAATAAATTTGTTAGTCTCTAAGGTGCCACAAGTACTCCTGTTGTTTTTTTTTTTTGGTAAAGAATGTGAGCGAAGCCAAACATCAAAAATTAAGATGTTTGTATATTAATGCGAGGAGCCTAGGTAACAAAATGGAGGAACTATAGCTATTGATGCAGGAAGTGAAACCAGATATTATAGGGATAACAGAAACATGGTGGAATAGTAGTCATGACTAGAGTACAGGTATTGAAGGGTATGTGCTGTTTAGGAAAGACAGAAATAAAGGTAAAGGTGGTGGAGTAGCACTGTATATCAATGATGAGGTAGACTGTAAAGAAATAAGAAGGGATGGAATGGATAAGACAGAGTCTGTCTGGGCAAAAATCACATTGGGGAAGAAAGCTATTAGAGCCTCCCCTGGGATAGTGCTTGGGGTGTGCTACAGACCGCCAGGATCTGATCTGGATATAGGGAGAGACCTCTAATGTTTTTAATGAAGTAAATACTAATAGGAATTGTGTGATCATGGGAGACTTAAATTCCCAGATATTGATTGGAGGACAAGTACTAGTAATAATAAACAATAGGGTTCAGATTTTCCTGGATGCGATAGCTGATGGATTCCTTCACCAAGTAGTTGCTGAACCAACAAGAGGGGATGGAATTTTAGATTTGGTTTTGGTGAGTAGTGAGGACCTCATAGAAGAAATGGTTGTAGGGGACAACCTTGGTTTGAGCGATCATGAGCTAATTCAGTTCAAACTAAATGGAAGGATGAACCAAATAGATCTGACTAGGGTTTTTGATTTCAAAAGGGCTAACTTTAAAAAATTAAGGAAATTAGTTAGGGAAGTGGATTGGACTGAAAAACTTGTGTATCTAAAAGCAGGAGGAGGCTTGGAATTACTTCAAGTCAAAGTTGCAGAAACTATCAGAAGCCTGCATCCCAAAAAAGGGGAAAAAATTCATAAGCAAGAGTTTTAGACCAAGCATCTCAGAGAGATGATTAAGAAAAAGCAAAAAGCCTACAAGGAGTGGAAGATGGGAGGGATCAGCAAGGAACGCTACCTTCTTGAGGTCAGAACGTGTAGGGATAAAGTGAGAAAGGCCAAAAGCCATATAGAGTTGGACCTTGCAAAGGGAATTAAAATCAATAGTAAAAGGTTCTATAGCCATATAAATAAGAAGAAAACAAAGAAAGAAGAAGAAATGGGACCGCTATACACGGAGGATGGAGTGGAGGTTAAGGATAATCTAGGCATGGCCCAATATCTAAACAAATACTTTGCCTCAGTCTTTAATGAGGAGCTTAGGGATAATGGTAGGATGACAAATGGGAATGAGGATATGGAGGTAGATATTACCACATCCGAGGTAGAAGCCAAACTCGAACATCTTAAGGGACTAAATCAGGGGGCCCAGATAATCTTCATCCAAGAATATTAAAGGAACTGGCACATGAAATTGCTAGCCCATTAGCAAGAATTTTTAATGAATCAGTAAACTCAAGGGTTGTACTGTATGACTGGAGAATTGCTAACATACGAACTATCTTTAAGAAAGGGAAAAAAAGTGACCCAGGTAACTACAGGCCAGTTAGTTTGACATCTGTAGTATGCAAGGTCTTGGAAAAAGTTTTGAAGGAGAAAGTAGTTAAGGACATTGAGGTCAAAGGTAATTGGGACAAAATACAGCATGGTTTTACAAAAGGTAGATCGTGCCAAACCAACCTGATCGCCTTCTTTGAGAAGGTAACATTTTTTAGACAAAGGAAATGCAGTGGATCTAATTTGCCTCGATTTCAGTAATGGTTCCACATAGGGAATTATTAGCTAAACTGGAAAAGATGGGGATCAATATGAAAATTGAAAGGAGGATAAGGAACTGGTTAAAGGGGAGACTACAACGGGTCATACTGAAAGGTGAACTGTCAGGCTGGAGGGAGGTTACTAGTGGAGTTCCTTAGGGATCGGTTTTGGGACCAATCTTTTTATTACTGACCTTGGCACAAAAAGTGTGAATGTGCTAATAAAGTTTGCAGATGACACAAAGCTGGGAGGTATTGCCAATACAGAGAAGGACTGGAATATCATACAGGAAGATCTGGAGGACCTTGTAAACTGGAGTAATAGTAACAGGATGAAATTTAATAGTGAAAAGTGCAAGATCATGCATTTAGGGATTAATAAGAATTTTTGTTATAAACTGGGGACGCATCAGTTGGAAGTAACAGAGGAGAAGGAGCTCGGAGTATTGGTTGATCACAGGATGACTATGAACCGTCAATGTGATATAGCTGTGAAAAAAAGCTAATGTGGTCTTGGGATGCATCAGGCAAGGTATATCCAGTAGAGATAAGGAAGTGTTAGTACCGTTACACAAGGCACTGGTGACACCTCATCTGGAATACTGTGTGCAGTTCTGGTCTCCCATGTTTAAGAAGGATGAATTCAAATTGGAACAGGTACAGAGAAGGGCTACTAGGATGATTCGAGGAATGGAAATGCTGTCTTACGAAAGGAGACTCAAAGAGCTTGGCTTGTTTAGCCTAACCAAAAGAAGGCTGAGGGGATTGCTCTCTATATAAATATATCAGAGGGATAAATACCAGGGAGGGAAAGGAATTATTTAAGCTCAGTACCAATGTGGACACAAGAACAAATGGATATAAACTGGCCATCAGGGAGTTTAGACTTGAAATTAGACGACGGTTTCTAACCATCAGAGGAGTGAAGTACTGGAACAACTTTCCAAGGGGAGCAGTGAGGGCAAAAGACATATCTGGCTTCAAGACTAAGCTTGACAAGTTTATGGAGGGGATGGTATGATGGGATAGCCTAATTTTGGCAATTAACTGATCTTTGACTATTAGCAGTAAATATGCCCAATGGCCTGTGATGAGATGTTAGATGGGGTGGAATCTGAGTTACTACAGAGAATTCTTTTCTGGGTGTCTGGCTGGTGAGTCTTGCCCACATGCTCAGGGTTTAGCTGATCGCCATATTTGGGTTTGGGAAGGAATTTTCCTCCAGGGCAGATTGGCAGAGGCCCTGGGTTTTTTTTTGCATCTTCCCCTGCAGCGTGGGGCACAGGTCACTTGCTGGAGGATTCTCTGCACCTTGAAGTCTTTAAACCATGATCTGAGGACTTCAATAGCTCAGACATAGGTTAGGGGTTTGTTATAGGATTGGGTGGGAGAGATTCTGTGGCCTGCGTTGTGCAGGTCAAACTAGACGATCATAATGATCCCTTCTGACCTTAAAGTCTGATAGGTGCCATCATACCAGTGCAGAATATGGATTAGCTGCAATGATAACCATGGCCAAAACAGTCAACACCACTTGATTTTAACCAGAGTTTCTGAACCCCAACTGCAAAATCCCTAGTACACAGAAATCTCCCTGCTGGGTTAGGTTCTGCAAGATTCAATAGGTTGGAATCCCCCTATGTGGGCTCCCAAATTCCTATCCAGACCCAGAGTAGGACTACACTGGATCGGCTACAAGAAGAGTGTCTATTTCAGAGAAGGGAGCAGGACTTGTCACCAAAAAAAGTTGTGAACTGCCTCTATCTTAAATCATAAAATCATAATTTAGGATTGGAAGAGACATCAGGAGTTCATCTAGTCCAACCCCCTGCTCAAAGCAGGGCCAACACCAACTAAATCATCCAAGCCAGGGCTTTGGTAAGCTGGGCCTTAAAAACCTCCACCATCTCCCTAGGTAACCCATTCCAGAGCTTCACCACCCTCCTCGTGAAATAGTGTTTCCTAATATCCAACCTAGACCTCCCCCACTGCAACTTGAGACCATTGCTCCTTGTTCTGTCATCTGCCACCACGGAGAACAGCTGAGCTCCATCCTCTTTGGAACCCCTCTTCACGTAGTTGAAGGCTGCTATCAAATCCCCCCCCCCTTCTCTTCTGCAGACTAAACAAGACCAGTTCCCTCAGCCTCTCCTCATAAGTCATGTGCCCCAGCCCCCTGATCATTTTTGTTGCCCTCCACTGGACTCTCTCCAATTTGTCCACATCCTTTCTGTAGTGGGGACCCTAAAACTGGACACAATACTCCAGATGTGGCCTTACCAGAGGGGAATAATCCTTTCAAATGAACGAATAGAGGGGAATAATCACTTCCCTCGATCTGCTGGCAATGTTCATACTAATGCAGCCCAATATGCTGTTAGCCTTCTTGGCAACAAGATACACTGCTGACTCATATCGAACTCTCATCCACTGTAATCCCCACATCCTTTTCTGCAGAACTGCTGCTTACCCAGTCGGTCCTCAGCCTGTAGTAGTGCATGGGATTCTTCCATTCAAAGTGCAGGACTCTGCACTTGTCCTTGTTGAACCTCATCAGATTTCTTTTGGCCCAACCCTCCAATTTGTCTAGGTCACTCAGGTCCCTATCCCTACTCTCAGAACTTCCTGAGGGTGCAATCCATCCCATTATCCAGATTAATAAAGATGGTTAGGGGTATGGAACAAAGATGGTTAGGGGTTTGGAACAGCTTTCATTTGAGGAGAGATTAATAAGACTGGCACTTTTCAGCTCAGAAAAGACACGGCTAAGGGAAGATATGATTGAGGTCTATAAAATCATGACTGGTGTAGAGAAAATAGATAAGTGTTGTTTACTACTTCTCATAACACATTAATAGTCAGCAGGTTTAACACAAATAAAAGGAAGTATTTCTTCACACAACGTACAGTCAGCCTGTGGAACTCTTGCCAGAGGATGTTGTGAAGGCCAAGACCATAACAGGGTTCAAAAAAGAACTAGATAAATTCATGGAGGACAGGTCCAACAATGGCTATTAGCCAGGCTGGGCAGGAACGGTGTCCCTAGCCTCTGTTTGCCAAAAGCTGGGAATGAGCAACAGGGGCTGGATCACTTCATGGTTGCCTGTTCTGTTCATTCCCTCTGGGGCACTTGGCACTGGCCACTGCTGAACGACAGGATACTGGGCTAGATGCACCTTTGGTCTGAACCATTAGGGCCATTCTTATGCTGAACAAAACCGGCCCCAGGACCGACCCCTGGGGCACTCTGCTTGATATTGCTGCCAACTAGACACTGAGCTGTTGATCACTACCTGTTGAGCCCGACAATCTAGCCAGCTTTCTATCCATCTTATAGTCCATTCATCCAATCCACACTTTAACTTGCTGGAAAGAATACTGTGGGAGACCATACCAAAAGCTTTGCTAAAGTCAAGGTATATCACATCCACTGCTCTCCCCATATCCACAGAGCCAGTTATCTCTTCATAGAAGGCAATCAGGTTGGTCAGACATGACTTGCCCTTGGTGAATCCATGTTGACTGTTCCTGATCACCTTCCTCGTCACTAAGTGCTTCAAAATGGTTTCCTTGAGGACCTGCTAAATGAGCCAACGGCTCTTTAAAACTGGCATTATCATCTCTTAGAACCTAGAATACACAAGTTTCCTGACTAGTTTTAGCATTCTCCTACATCAACAATAGTGCTGCATTTCTAGCCCCGCCAGAGGCTGACTGACATGCTTCTGTTTCATGCTTTAGTCAGTTGTGAAACCCAAGATTGATTTCCCCTGTGGGACTGCAGGGAGCAGTGCATGAACAGCCTCTTAGCCTTGCAGCCAGCCCATGTAATCTGGATTCCCAGCAAAGGGTTCTGTGTGTGTCAGGAGCCATGAAGCACCAGGAGAAGGATAGCTGCTGAATTAGGAGCTCTGTTTCCTTAAGTGAATTCATCTTTATTGGAGAGGGGTGAAACCCAAGAGTTATGAGTTCAGGTTAGAGCCACAAAATTCAGCAAGCTGCATTCCACCCTGTGTTACAACTTTATGATGCTAGACTTCATGTCCTATTGGAGTCCATGCAGTTTTATACACAGACTGAGGCTATTATATATAATATGTGCTGACTGCAAGTTTTCTCTTCCATAAGAGGGATAATAGGCCAGGTTCTCTACTAGTGTAAATTGGTGACATTGATTTACACAAGCTGAGGATCTGGCCCAATGCCTGTGGAGTTGGGGTAATATATTCCTACCGTTAATGACCGTGGTGGCTGCTAACATTTTAATGGGCCAAAACGTACAAAGCAATCAATGGCTATTTAAACATGCTGATGTATCAGAGGACTGAGTAACGCAGAAGACTGGCGATAGGAGATAGAACCTTTCAACTCTAAAGGTTGCCAGTTCAAATCTAACATTCACCAGAACATATCACTAGCCAATAACAAAAATTAAGCTGTGTTTCTGTCCCTCTCTGGGTTTGGGATAATTTTAGTAACCACCCTGTGGTTAGAAATGAGCTGGTAGTTCCGAGTTTTATTCCTCACAGGACAGGTGTCCACAGCACAAAAGCCAGCACCATAATGAACACCCTAGTTGCAAGAATCAGCAAAGAGGCCAAAACTGTCCTTGAACTGGACAAACAATATGGTGACCTCCCAAAAGTGAAGTAAACACCTACCTTATCTCTTTCCTTTCCCTACACCCCGCCACTATATCTCATGCAGCAGCTTGAGTTCACGTATCCAGGTTCTTAGTTTGACCCTCTTCTAGACTAAATATACATATAGGGCGTAATTTTTTAAAGTATTCAGCATTGGCCTAACTCTGATCCCGGGGAACTGTTAGTCCAATATTGAGCACTTTTGAAAATCCCACATGTATATTTTTTGATATAGTGTATAACGAGATGTGTATTGTAATGCACTTTATTAGACACAAACAAAACCACATTTTAATAGCTTTTTATATCAATTTTAGAGCGGAGGGTCACCTGACTGCAATAAAGCACATTTTTCAGAGTCTAAAAAAAACAAACTATTGAGCTTGATTCTGATCTCAGTGTAAATCTGGAATGACTTGAATGAAGTCAGTTACTTCAGAGTTACACCACCAGTGTAAACGAGATCAGAATGTGGTACATTATGTTTTTGCTTGCAATTCCCCTTATCTTGCCTCTTCTTGATGGGAAGAGGAGTCATATGGACAAAGATTTCAGAAAATGTCCATGTCTTTTGTAACTGGAAAACAAGTGGCAGGGTTAAGCATTGTTAAAAGTCCCTTGACCCAATGGAACTATATTTGCTTGCATCAGGTCTGAATTTGTCCCTATGTGTCTATCTTCCAATTTATAAGGGTTCCCTCTACCCACTCACTATATTTTTGGCTGCTGTCCATGCTGTACGGGTTTCCACCATTTCTCCTCCTTTTCACGATCATGGCTTATGTTTGTCTTGGTATTTCTTAGACGGTTGCAATTTTCATCGGGTGCTTTATAATACTCCTGACCCACTTTGCAATTCCAGTTCCTGCAGCTGCCCTGGGAAATCAATATCTTTGCAATACTCCACTGCAGCTATGCTACGAACAGGAGGCAGTGTTGTTTAGTCGAAAGGGCTGTGATGCTGGTGTGGGGTCTACTGAGCTTCTCTGTCATATTCATTTTGCCCTCCTAACCATCGACCCAAACATTGCCTCCTCTAATGTGGCTGCGGGGGAAGTTCCACCCATTACAAGCATAGCCCAGCACTCTCTCGGGGGTCGGAAAAACAAGTGTACTTGCTTTTCATTTGAGAGGAGCTCACGTATGAGATTCACTGGACTTGATTTGGGAAAACCCTGCATGATAAAGTCCCCTTTCTCCCTCCCACCCTCTCCTGAAAAATGAGGAAAAAAGCCTGAAACTGACTTTTTGTAGATTCATTTTACTTCTGTTAGAGCTTCACTTGGAATAAACCAAATAAATAAAAGACATTGAAAACAAAACAACAAACCCCGAAGCCTTTCTTTTAGTGTCACTGTTTCCACATAGAAGAGTAAAGCAAAGAGGTTTCCAAATCCAGACTTATTAAAATAAGCTATTTCCTCTCTACAAGAGGTCGGCAGGATGAGGAGCAAGGTTTGAAGTTTTATTTCTCATCAGATTTCACTTGTTGAGCACATGCCCCAAGTAAGATGGCCCGAAAAGAAGAAAAATAAATAGAGGCAATCAAGAAAGGGAAATATCCCTTTGGTATGTGTGGCAGAGAATCCAAGACATACAAGGTGCTTCCAGGGGGTCTTTTCGCCCCCTTGTCATATTTCTGATGGTTGAGCAGAAACAGGGTTACCAGATAGCAACTGTGAAAAAATGGGAAAGGGGGTTGGGGGGTAACAGGCGCCTATATAAGAAAAAAGTCCCAAAAAATGGGACTGTCCCTTTAAAAACAGGACATCTGGTCACCCTAAGCAGAAACCTAGTCTCAGCTGCATGCATATTTGGTTTACATGAACGCAATTAACACTTCCTGCCACTGATCCGCTGCTTCTAAACTCTCCATCTTCCTCTCCTCCCTCAGGTCGACCCATCCCATGTGTTTCCATGTCTGGTAGCTGAAAATGGGGTTTTCTTGTTCCAGATTCACCTCCCCGGGTTTATTCTTGCATCTCACAGCTCAACAAGAGATGACATCTCAGGTATGCTGGAAACCTCAGGAATCTGAACAGCCCACCTTCTGAGAGCTAATTGCTCCTTATAGTCTTATCCTGGATGACAGAAACCCTGATCCAACTGCACTTAAAGTACAAGAGAAGACTACCAAAGACTTCCAGAGGAGCAGAATTAGATCCACAGAGAGTACTATAATCAGGACACTAGACGGAATCCATTCCAAGAGGGCACCAACATCCATTGCTGGATACTCTCTTTATTCCATTGCATGAAAAGAATGGGACTTCTCAGCCTGGGAATTCTGCCCCATTGTGAGGCAAGCAATTTCTTTTCATTCAGAAGCTATCATGGACAAGTTCTAGATAGGGATTCAGCATGTTTCAGTCTCTATATTCATTCAATACCAGGTTTCCACTGCCAGATCTCAACCACAGTCTGGATGGACAGCTGGGGTAAAAAGGGGATTCAAGTACATGATTGTTGTGACGATCCATTGCAGCACTTTGAGATCTGTGCATGGAAAGGGTTACCTAAGCCTTTAGAGAAGGAAAGGGAAGAATAAGTTATCCTACTGGACTCCTTGGGCAATTTAAGTAAGAAAAATTAAAATTAGCTAAATTGGAATTTAGCCAACATACTACAGTTAATCCCCTTTCCTCGGCAAAATGTGCAGCAACATTTAAATGACCACAAACGATCAAGGCCTTGGTTTTAAGTCTTCTCCAAAAGGCGTGTATATTATCTAAATATTATGTATATTATATACACCTTCAATATTAGGCCTCTCCATGCTGTTTTCAATATAAAGAAACTACCCCACCTAGAAGGACAGAGCAAAACTCATCCACTATTTCCTTTCTACCATGGGTTTCTTCCCTGGGCTCCAACCAATAGACCTCTGCCCTCATATGTCAGTAACTCCTTCTAAGAAGCAATTCAGTTCTTCTGGCTACTCATTTTGAGCTCATGCCTAGCCACCTTTTGCTTTGCACTGATGGCTGGACTGAGACCAAGAGCATTCATCATGTGTTCCAAATTAAAACATAGGCTCTTTGTAGGAACCTGTTATAGCAAAGCAAATGAGTGCACATGTTCTCTTAGGGTATGTCTACACTCAGGATCCCAGAGCCCAGGCTCCAGCCCAAGCCTGGACATCTACATTACAATTTTATAGCCCTTGCAGCCTGAACCCCGCGAGCTTATGTCAGCTGACACAGGCCAGCCGCAGGTGTTTTATTGCGGTGTAGACATACCCTAAGAGCTACTAGTCTCCTGGCTCTTTTTTATGGAGCTTTAGTTTGTCTCTATAATGAAGCTGAGTACATCTTCGAAGGCTCTCTCATTTGGGAGTAATTATCACATTAGAACAATTCAGGCTTTGGACACCAAACTGAAAGGAACCAGGATCTTTTGTAGACCAAAATCACGTCTCATTTGTGAATGGCAAGTAATTCCCTCAACATTTAACAATGGTGGGGTTTTTTTGGTCCCCGGAAGCGTTGAGAATTAAAAAATATTAATATATTAAAAAGCCTGGAGAGTACCCCATGCCAGAATGATCCCTCTATGAGCTATAGTTTGAAATAGATTATCAGTATAACCAATCTGGATATGTGGACTCTCTACTCAGACCCTACGCCACCAGCACCCCCAGCTATCTCCGTGACACCACTGATTTCCTGAGAAAACTACAATGCATTGGTGATCTTCCAGAAAACACCATCCTAGCCACCATGGATGTAGAGGCTCTCTACACAAACATCCCACACACAGATGGAATACAAGCTGTCAGGAACAGTATCCCTGATGATGCCACAGCACAACTGGTTGCTGAGCTCTGTGACTTTATCCTCATGCACAATTATTTCAGATTTGGTGACAATATATACCTCCAGACCAGTGGCACCGCTATGGGCACCCGCATGGCCCCACAATATGCCAACATTTTTATGACTGACCTGGAACAACGCTTCCTCAGCTCTCGTCCACTCACGCCCCTTCTCTATCTACGCTACATTGATGGCATCTTCATCATCTGGACCCATGGGAAGGAGACTCTGGAAGAATTCCACCACGTTTTCAACAGCTTCCATCTCACCATCAACCTCAGTCTGGACCAATCTACACAGGAGGTCCACTTCCTAGACACCATGGTACAAATAAGTGACGGTCACGTTAACACCACCCTATACCGAAAACCCACCAACCACTATGCTTACCTTCATGCCTCCAGCTTCCATCCCGGACACACCACACGATCCATCGTCTACAGCCAAGTGCTGAGGTACAACTGCATTTGCTCCAACCCCTCAGACAGAAACCAACACCTATAAGATCTTCGCCAAGCATTCTCAAAACTACGATACCCACATGAGGAAATAAGGAAACAAATCAACAGAGCCAGACGCGTACCCAGAAGCCTCCTGCTGCAAGACAAACCCAAGAAAGAAACCAACAGAACTCCACTGCCCATCACCTAGTCCTCAGCTAAAACTTCTCCAACGCATCATCAGTGATCTACAACCCATCCTGGACAACAATCCCTCGCTTTCACAGGCCTTGGGAGGCAGGCCAGTCCTCAGCCACAGACAACCCACCAACCTTAAGCATATTCTCACCAGCAACCACACACCGCACCATAGTAACTAACTCAGGAACCAATCCATGCAACAAACCTCGATGCCAACTCTGCCCACATGTTTACACCAGTGACACTATCACAGGACCTAACCAGATCAGACACAACATCACTGGTTCATTCACCTGCACGTCCACCAATGTAATATACGCCATCATGTGCCATCACTGCTATGTACATCGGCCAAACTGGACAATCCCTACATCAGGGATCGGCAACCTTTCAGAAGTGGTGTGCCGAGTCTTCATTTATTCACTCTGATTTAAGGTTTTGCGTGCCAGTAATACATTTTAATGTTTTTAGAAGGTCTCTTTCTATAAGTCTATAATATATAACTAAACTATTATTGTATGTAAAGTAAATAAAGTTTTTAAAAAAATGTTTAAGCAGTAAAATTAAATTAAAATGCAGAGCCCCCCAGAATGATGGCCAGGACCCGGGCAGCGTGAGTGCCGCTGAAAATCAGCTCGTGTGCCGCCTTCGGCACACATGCCATAGGTTGCCTACCCCTACATAAAAGGATAAATGAACACAAGTCAAATATTAGGAATGGCAATATACAAAAACCTCCCTGGACACACAATAGCAGATTTAAAGGTAGCCAATCTGCAGCAAACAAACTTCAGTACCAGACTTCAAAGAGAAACTGGTAAACTTCAGTTCATTTGCAAATTTGACACCATTAGCTCAGGATTAAACAAAGACTGTGAATGGCTAGCCAATTACAAAAGCAGTTTCTCCTCCCTTGGTGTTCACACCTCAACTGCTAGAAGAGGGCCTCATCCTCCCTGATTGAACTAACCTCGTTATCTCTAGACTGATTCTTGCCTGCATATTTATACCTGCCTCTGGAAATTTCCACTACATGCATCTGATGAAGTGGGTATTCACTCACGAAAGCTTATGCTCCAATACGTCTGTTAGTCTATAAGGTGCCACAGGACTCTTCGTCGCTTTTTACAGATCCAGACTAACACAGCTACCCCGCTGATCCTTGTCACCACATAAATGTGTCTTCTAGGTGAACAATGATAAAAATATATGTATATTGAGTCATTACTATGTTCTATCGCGACCCCCACCTCCTCCTCAAGAAGTAATCCTATAATCCATACAAGGGTTAAAACAGATCTCAGATTAATGCTTCAGATTAATGCTTCAAATTCCACAAAAATGGAAACTGAGAAATCCAGCAATATATTTTTGTTCAAGTTTCGAATCTATTAGTAGTCCAACCATTTACTAGATTCTTGCAAATAGTAAGAGCTAATTAATCTGCACTTTACAACAGCCTACAAGATTGCAGTCAAGGAGTACATCCTGAAAACCTCTCTCTACCAATATAAAATGCATTCTTGTTTTGAGGAGAGCTACATGCTTCACATCGCTTTTACCCTATTTCTACCTAGAAGCACAAAAATAAGACTTTCCCTACAAACTGTATAACAGAAAAGCAAAAATTCTATAGTTCTTTCCAATATACACCACATCAAAGCTCTTTACCATACTACTTAATAGGAATTCTTAACTTTTATTCACTGATGACCCCCCAAACCAACCACTTCGTCTATAATACCACATCCCAGAACCTTTTGTGCTGTTTCAACAATGAAAAGAGTGAGCAGTTTGCTTTTTGCAAGTTCTTTCACACATGGTGGAGAGGGGAGGGCAGCCAGAGGGACACACACAGAACCCCCAGTTTGAGGGTGGGTTGCAGAGACTAAAATAGAGGGGGATGCGTGGGTGGCATTCAGGGAACTCGTGGGGGAGAAAGAGCGATACAATGAGCTGGAGGTGCATGTTATGAGCTTGACATACAGAAGCAACAATTTCTATGATCCTCTAGCTATGTTATGAATGACTGAAATCAGTTTTTACAGTCAATGCATGTGAACTCAATCATTTCATATTTAAAAATACATCAAGCAAAAATTCTTATGGAAAAAGGTTATGAACAAAGTACAACTTTCACCTACGAGATAGATTCAATAAATCGAATAACTGGAGCAATTTGTATTCAGAAGGTCCTTCGAAACCATAACAAACGGAAACAGTTTTTACATTAAGCCTTGAGTCTGTAGAAAATGATAGCAGTTCCATAACCCTAAGGTTGAGAATCATTGCTATACATGCACAGCACTGAACAGGCTGCCACTTTGGGGAAGAAAGAGAGCAATCCGGTGGCCAGCTAAACAGTGCACAATTGAGGTATGGGTCTTGATAAGCGAGAGATCGCCTTGATAAGTGGTGACAAACCCCTTATATTTAGACACAAAAGTGTCAAGCAATGCAGGAGTTACAAACCCAATTACAATATTAATTTGTCCAAATTGCACATATTGTACTGGAAGGTAACATTTTGAACATTCCCAATACAACTGAGTATATAAGGCAAATTTCATAACTAGATTATAGTCTTTTAGCAGTACAGTATTATTGAATCTGAGTTCTCTGTTACAGACCCAACATCACTAAGGTTAGTACCTTCCCTGCCTCCCCCCCAACCTCTCTCATTTTATTTAATACAAAACATGTAACCCAGCACATAAGGGCAGTTAATTGCAACCACACTGAGGAAGAAAAAAAATCTCAAACCTATAGCAAAAAGCAGCAAAGCTACAAATTCTGGGCTCCCAGCCTAAGCCCTGAGACTGTACAGGACAACTTCAACTACACAATCTTGAACTACCCTTTCCTTTGTTTCAACCAAGGGTAGGAGAAGCAGGGACTGATGCCCCCTCTCATATGCAGAATCCCATGTGCCTGGTCACCCTGGCTGGGTATAAATCTCAATTTCTCTCTCTTGAGCTCATCAGTTGAAAGATGCAGGAGGAAGAGAAGAATCTGTGCCAGCTTTACCCTGCTTATTGCCCCCCCAGCTCATCAGCCAGGGATATTGGTGCCAACTTCTTCTCCTTGCTTATTACATGCCCCCCAAAGCCCACGCAATGGTGTGAGGGGGAAAGGAGAGAAGATATCACCATCACCTTCTCCACCCTTATTATATACCCCATTCCTTCAAGCAATGGTGAGTGTATGCGAGGAAGCAGTGTAAATTTCTTCCACCATTGCCAAGACGATGCAGTGACAGAGAATATTTATTATCAGTGCTGGGTTTCCCCCTCCCTCATCATTTATTACACACATACTCACACCAATGCAATGCTGCATACAGGGGGAAACCACGCCAGCTCCTCCTCTAGTTATTATACCCACTCACCAGAGGCCAATTCAATGTTATGTATAGCAGAATAGTACTGCCAATGCCGCCTCCTGGTTATTAAATCCCCCCAGAGCCTGTGAAATGCTGTGGGTGGTGTGTCTATCCCCCTCCCCTTGTATATCTTCCCATATGTCCAAAACCCATGTAATGCAGGATGGTTGGTGGTGTATGCGGCAGGCCCCAAGCAATTCTGTTGTGTGGTGTGTGCGCATGTGTGTGGAGTCGTGAGTGCCAGCTCTCCCCACAGAGTACTACACAACGTGGATGAGGTATGTATGGTACTGTGTGTCAGTGCTAGACACACAAACCCCAAGCTGCAGAACACACTGTGTGGTGGGGATAATGTGTGTATGGGAAGTAGTAGGCCCCCTGTAATGCTGTGCAGTAGGGGGACAGGGTCAGCACCAACACCCCAGCAGGCTCCCTACCAGTCCCCCTGCAGGCCCCATATTATGCCATGCACCAGAGGGTCGGAGCCAGTGCTGATCCCCATGCTGTGCCATGCAGCAGGGGGTCAGGGCCAGTGCCAGCCCCCAGGCCATGCCATGCAGCCCTTCGCCCACCTCCAGGCCCGCCCCAGGGCGCCGGGGGGGGGAGCTCGGAGCAGGCCCCGCAGGCCGCCGGGAGGGACGGGAGAGGAGGGGGGGGGCAGCGCCGAACCTCCCTCACAAACGGGGGCAGCCGCCATCTTGCACCCGGCCGGCCCCCGCCCCGAGGGCCCGGCCCCGGCAGCCGCTCACCTGAGTAGCTCATGACAGCGGCTCCACGTCCCACTCTCACCTCACCCCCAGCCCGCGGCTGCCTCCTGCGACAGACGGTAACGGCAGCTGCCCAGCCCCGCCTCCCGACCGCATTGGACGCGCTGCTCCGCCCACCCGCCTGCGAAAGGCGGGCATTAACGTCAATCGAAAAGATTTTAACAGCTCATTGGTCAAGATATTTGTCAGCCATTACACGCCACCGCAAGGACGGGCGATTGGGTAAGAGAACTGTCGATCAGGAGGCAGGGTCACGGCGATATCCTGCTCTCTGGTTGGTCAGAAGTAGGCAGGCTAGGTTGGCCTGGGTGTACACGGACGGACCGATGGCAGCTCGGCGGGGGGTTGACGTGCTTCTTGGGGCGAGGCCCAAACCCAGGCTGGCCTATGGTGGCTCCGCAGGGACATGGGGCAATGCAGCTGTCAAAGCCTCCGTGCCGGGCTGCGATCCGGGCCCTGTCCCGGGGGCTCGCCCCACCAGGCTGCCCGAGGCCCGAGCCGGGCGCCCGAGCCGTGGGGCGCAGCCGGCTGGAGCCTGGCCGTGCCCAGGGCGGCCCCCGAGGGGGGCGGCGCGGGACACAGCGGAGTTAGCGGAACGTGCAGCTGCTGCACACTGAGGCCTCTGCCCTGGCGCGGGCCTGGGATCCCCCGGGCGGCAGCTGAACCCGCACGAGCAGGGACGGGGGCTGTGCTGGGGGGGGCACCGCAGCGGGGCTGGGGAGGCTCGGTGCGGCTCGCTGCGCTTCACACGCGGCTGAGGAGCGGCCTGCGTCCCGGCTACGGCCCCGTCTTCCTCCCCTTAGCCATCAATGGGCCTTGCTGAGTGGGGCCCTGCCACCTGGTCCCCCACAAAGTCAGAGATGGGTCCTGCAGACCAGGCCGCGGCTCCAATTTCCTCCACAAAGCCATCAGTGGGCCCCACCTACCCAAACCGACCTACGTTCCCTCACCAAGCCATTGATAGGCCCTGCTGGCCCAGACCTGGCTCCACTTTCCCCTGCCAAGCCAGCTGTGGGCCCTGCATACCTGGGCCCAGTCCCGTGTTCCCCCACCGAGCCATCAATGGGCCTTCATCCCCCCTCATTCTAGGTCTGAGAATGCCTGTCTCCTTAGCCTGGGCCTTGGCCTCCCCTGCAGGCAATGCCCACCTCCCCATTCTGAGGTGGGCCATGCTCCCTCCCACCACAGGGCAGAGACTCATCCAGAGACCAGACCAAGGGTGGCTCCTTGTTCAGAGGGGTAACCTGAAGGGAAAGGCAGGCCGAGAGCCGGGGATCGAGAATGACAAAAAACAGGACTTTCAATGTCTTGGGAAGACTTACAGATTTCCCAGGACAGCTACTTCAAGAAATGGACAATCCTGCACAGGTGGCAGGCAACCCGTGCTCTGATTGAGCTAGCATGGTAAAAACAGCGGTGTAGCTGTAGCAGGCAGGTTAGCTGCCCTACATACATACCCAAGGTTTCAGATGGGATTGTACTCGAGGTGGCTAACTAGAACTCTGCACATGCAGCTGCAGCTACGCTGCTTGGCACACACCTTCCTCCTGCATTCTGTCTGCCAGTGTCTATGTAGACAGCCTGTCCATATGAGGTTGAAAGAATGCATAACTTGCCTTATTACAGGTGGTGGAGTCCCCCTTGGTGCACTGGAGGTTGGTCCTGACTGGTATCACCAGGATTGGAGATCCAGGAGACTAGAACCGGAGGGACTGGGTCGACCCCTGGACTCTCCGCCCGTACATGGGGCTCTCCGCCTCTTGCATGCCCCAGTGTATGCTCCAGGAGGTGAGGGCAGCCTTAGTACCTGTCTCTTGTGCTTTCCTCGAGCGGGCCCTATGGGAAGGTGTTCTCTGTCCACCCCTCACTTCTCGTCCTCCAGACCTCACCATCAGGTCCCTGTCCCTGGAAGCCTCCCTGGCTGCATCACCTGAGCAGGCTGCGTGACCTGTGAACTGCACCCAGGAAACAGCTGCTCCATAGCCATCACTTTCTTACCCTCGTGTCTTGCCCCAACACCCGGGACCTCCTACCACCCATGGAAGGTGAGGAATGCCGGTGGGCCAGTCTGTATTCTATCCTGGTCCTGCTGCCCGCCCGGCATATTAATTGGCAGCTCTTTCACATAGCCCTGAGCATGTGTGCTTCACCACCGCCCCTGACACTTGCTCCTTTGGCGTTGAGGGGGAGATCTTGGCAAACATCTACCTTGAGCGTACCAGGTTGCAGCCCCTTTTCTGGCTCTTCCAGAACCTCCTCATATTCTAACCACACCTTCCCCCTCATCTCCTGATATATGCATACCCCACCTGTGACCCCACGAAGACGCGAGACCTCCTCACATCAACCTCCTCCTGGCATCAGCCATACCAGGAGGAGAAAGCTAGATGTGCAAGTGGTCTGTGACTGGGACCTATTTCCGATTGTCCCTGAAGTTACGTCTCCGGGCAGAGTTCCTCTGGGCCATATCCATTGGTTCCTTGGATGCCTTAAGGAGCAGTGGGTGCTGGCTAGCGTTCTCTTCTTGGTGTCCCCCTGCTTTTGACTCTGTGNCAGCATATTAACCCTTGAGGGCTCAGCCGAGTGCTAGTTCATCATTTAGCAGCAAGGCATTCCCTGGGAAATAGTCCACCCTCTTACTCCACCACCTCAAACAAGCTTCACACTCATTCACTGCTGTGTACAATATTAAACTGTTTGTTTAAAACTTATACTGTATATAACGTCTTTTGTCTGGTGAAAAAAATTTCCCTGGAACCTAACCCCCCCATTTACATTAATTCTTATTGGGAAATTGGATTCACTTAACATAATTTGGCATAAAGTTGCATTTTTCAGGAACATAACTACCACGATAAGTGAGGAGTTACTGTACATTGCTATTTTTACCATGAACTAGTGTGGGTATGTCTACTTGAGCTGGAAATTACACCTCCAGCTCCCATATAGACCTACCCGATCACTCTGTGCAGTAATCCAATCACTCTACAGCTCCAATTTTATTTCATACTGTAGCTGCTCTCACTCAAGCTAGACTAACTCCAGAGGAGTTGGCCTGAGTGAAGGCATAGTCTCAGAGAGCTCATTTATAAGCAGAGGGATGTTGCGTAGGAGGAAGAAGGTGGAAAGTGAGAGACTGAAGAAGCTCAGTTTATGTAACTTATCAAAGGTAAGGGTGACTTGATCACCGTCTATAAGCACATCCAGGGGGATATTTCTGACAGAAGAGGGCAGGCTGAAATGCAATAGCTGGGAGCTAAAGCTAGACAAATTCGTGCTAGAAAAAAATGCAAATGTCTAATTGGGAGGTGGATTAACCATTAGAATAATTAGCCCCCAGATGGGGTGGATTCTGTATCACTTGGAGACTTTTAATCAATGATTATGGGTGAAGAATGCGATGCTGTTGCAAAAAAGACCAATGTCATTCTGGGGTCTATTAGTAGGAGTGTTGTATATAAGACATGGGAGGCACCTGCTCCTCGGGAGGTCTCAGTTGGCTCTGACTCTGTCCAGTCTTTAGAAGTGGACAAATGATTAGGGGGCTGGAGCACATGAGTTATGAGGAGAGGCTGAGGGAATTGAGATTGTTTAGTCTGCAAAAGACAAGAATGAGAGGGGATTTGATAGCTGCTTTCAACTACCTGAAAGGGGGTTCCAAAGAGGCTGGATCTAGACTGTTCTCAGTGATACCAGATGACCGAACAAGGAGTAATGGTCTCAAGTTGCAGTGGGGGAGGTTTAGGTTGGATATTAGGAAAAACTTTTTCACTAGGAAGGTGGTGAAGCACTGGAATGGGTTACCTAGGGAGGTGCTGGAATCTCCTTCCTTAGAGGTTTTTAAGGTCAGGCTTGACAAAGCCCTGGCTGGGATGATTTAGTTGGGAATTGGTCCTGCTTTGAGGGGGTTGGACTAGATGACCTCCTGAGGTCTCTTCGAACCCTGATATTCTATGATTCTATGAACAGGTTACTGAGGAAGGTTATGGAATTTTAAGAAAAGGTTAGACAAACACCTGCCTGAGGTGGTCTAAGTATACTTAGATGACCTGTAGAGGTCCTTTCCATCCCTACAATTCTATGATTGTTTTCTTAAAATGAGTTGCACTTACTACTTCCAGTGCAGCTCCAATAGTGGCAGCACCAGTGTACACCGGCTTCAGGTTTAGATGACACAGTGATTAAAATGCTAATGCCTGTCACCACCCATCATTGCAAAAAACTAGTGGAATACCATGTCCAGTTCAGGTGCCCACAATTCAAGAAGGATATTGATAAACTGGAAAGGGTTCAAAGAAGAACCACAAGAATGATTAAAGGATTAGAAAACATGCCTTATAGCAGGCGTTCTCAAACTGGGTTCAGGACCCTTCAGGGGGTCGCGAGGTTATTACATGGGGGTCACAAGCTGTTAGCCTCCACCCCACACCCCACTTTGCCACCAGTATTTATAATGGTGTAAATATATAAAAAGGTGTTTTTAATTTATAAGTGGGGTCGCACTCTGAGGCTTGCTATGTGAAAGATGTCACCGGCACCAAAGTTTGAGAGCCGCTGCCTTATAGTGAAACAACAAGGAGTCTGGTGGCACCTTAAAGACTAACAGATTTATTTGGGCCTAAGCTTTCGTGAGTTAAAACCTCACTTCTTCGGATGCCTTATAGTGATAGACTCAAGGACTGCAATCTATTTAGCTTAACAAAGAGAAGGTTAAGGGGTGACTTGATTACAATCTATAAGTACCTATATGGGGAACTATTTATTAATGGGCTCTACAATCTATCAGAGAAAGGTCTAACACCATCCAATGTCTGGAACTTGAAGCAAGACAAATTCAGACTGGAAATAATGCATGAATTTTTAAGAGAGAGAGAGAAAATTAATAGTTTACTGAGGGTTGTGGTAGATTCTCCATCACTGATGATTTTTAAATCAAGACTGGATGTTTTTCTAAAAGCTGTGCTGGAGGAATTATTTCAGGGAAGTTGTATGGCTTGTGTTAAACAGGAGGTCAGACTAGATAATCACAATCGTCCCTTCTGGCCTTAGAATCTATGAAATGGAGGAAATTTTAAGAACAACATTCTAGCCTTGACAAGGTGGGATGGAAAGAGCTGTAAAGCCAGTGTATGAGCAAATGCCTTGGGACCTTAGACTAAACATTGCCCCCTGAAAAGAGCAGCTGCATCTTCAATGATCACAAGAAAAACTTTTGTGGGAACACTGATGGGAGAACCCTTAATAAATCACAGCTGGAGGCTAGACAGCCACACAACTGTTATAAGACACAGCATCTGAAATGGGACACTAGGATGGAAAATGGGTATGCTGGACAGGTTTTATTTCATATGGGGAGAGACTGCAATACAACAGGAAATATAGTATTAAAAGCAAATTTAAAAAAAATGGGAATAGAATCTAGATGTCCAACAGGAATTAAAATCCTGGGATGGAGTTTGGCCAGAACAGACAAAAAGAAGAAACAAATGCTAGGGGAGCTGCCCATGGGACTGAAATGGCCTGCACTCTGTCTGCCAGTGTCTATGTAGACAGCCTGTCCATATGAGGTTGAAAGAATGCATAAGTTAGACCCCCTTAGACTTGCCTTATTACAGGTTCCTTAGCTCCTGTGGCAAGTGGGATCATCTCCCGGATCTTGCAACAGGCGAGGCTGGGGCGGGCAGCCGCCGCTGGCAGTGTGAAGTCTAACTCCTGGGGAAGGTTTCTAGTCTTCAGCATTGTACACTCAGTAATTTCTCCCCCTATTAAGTGTCCTGCTGGCCCCATGCTGTTTATTGCAATGTTGGGAGCTTGCTCAGCAAACAGACACGTTGGCCAGCCCCATGTTCAGGGTTTCTGTGCTAGGTGGGTTCTCTGGTGCTCTATGAGGTTGGAGCTCCAGCTGAAGCTCTTCCCGCAGTCAGTGCATTGGTAGGGGCGCTCCCCTGTGTGGATGCGCTGGTGTTGGGCGAGGTTGGAGCTCTGGGTGAAGCTCTTCTCGCAGTCGGAGCACTTGTAGGGGCGCTCCCCCGTGTGGGTGCCCTGGTGTCGGATGAGGTGGGAGCTCTGGCAGAAGCTCTTGCCACAGATGGTGCAGTGGTAGGGCCGCTCTCCAGTGTGGGTGCGCTGGTGGCTGACCAGGTGGGAGCTTTTGCAGAAGCTCTTCTTGCAGTCAGGGCACTGGTAGGGGCGCTCACCCGCATGGCTCAGCCGGTGGCTCAACAGCTTTGTGCTCTCCCCAAAGGTCTTTCCACACTGGGGACATCGGTAGGGCCGGTCACCTGCATGGCTGAGCTGGTGCCGGGTGAGGTGGGCACTGACCCCGAAGCCCTTCCCGCAGTCCCCGCACTTGTAGGGTCTGTCGCCCGTGTGGATACGCTGGTGCTGCACCAGATATGAGCTGCGCCCGAAGCTCCTACCACATTCCCCGCACTTGTAGGGCTTCACTGCCACATCAGCTCGCGGCTGGCTGCCAGCAATGCGGGAGAAGCGTGTCTCACACTCAGCACAGTGGTGTGGCCGTGGCCTCTGCTGGATGCTCCGGGTGAAGCTCTTCCCACAACTGGCGCACGTGCAGGGCAGCTCTCCAGCGGCATGGGTGCCCTGGTGCCGGATGAGGTGGGAGCTCTTGTTGAAGCTCTTCCCGCACTGTGTGCACTTGTAGGGCCTCAGCCCCTTGTGGATGCGCCGGTGTTGGATGAGCGCAGAGCTGCGGGTGAAGCTCTTCCCGCAGTCGGGGCACTTGTCTGGCCGCTCGCCCGTGTGCACGCGCTGGTGCTCGATGAGGTTGGAGCTCCAGCTGAAGCTCTTCCCGCACTCTCCGCACTTGTAGGGGCGCTCACCCGTGTGGATGCGCTGGTGCTGCACCAGGTTGGAGTTCTGGCTGAAGCTCTTCCCGCAGTCGGGGCACTTGTAGGGGCGCTCGCCCGTGTGGGTGCCCTGATGCCGCAGGAGGTGGGAGCTCTGGCTGAAGCTCTTGTTGCAGTTGGTGCACTTGTAGGGCTTGACACCCTGGTGCACGCGCTGGTGCTCCGTCAGGTGGGAGCTTTGGGTGAAGCTTTTGTCGCAGTCAAGGCACTGGTAGGGGCGCTCGCCTGTGTGCACCCGCTGGTGCTGGGCGAGGTTGGAGTTCTGGGTGAAGCTCTTCCCACAGTCAGAGCACTTGTAGGGGCGCTCGCCAGTGTGGGTGCCCTGGTGCCGGATGAGGTGGGAGCTCTGGCTGAAGCTCTTGTTACAGTCAGTGCAGTTGTAGCGTTTCTCTTTGAATTGGAGCCCTCTCCCCCAGAGCGGGGATCTGCCCAGGGGCTGCTGCTCTCTGTTGTTTCCCCCCAGCAACTCCGACCCGCCAGGACTGTCTGAGCCAACTTCCTGGGGGATGTTCCCTTTGGGTCTACCCTCTTCCTCAGGACCTCCCTGCAGAGGGCTCTCCGCCTCCTTCTCACTCATGATCCCATCTGCTGAAATAAAAGAGAATCCAGGCAATCACTCACTTGCCCCCTGGGTTGGGAGGAAAGAGGAACTGCAACACAAGAATTTGGGGGGGGGGTGGGGGCGGGGGAATTGGAAAGGGGAATTTGCAAAAAAGGTTTACTGTTGGACCTAACAGAGCGCACTGGTCCTTTAAGGGCATGCTTATTACAGGGCCTCTGTCTCTTTAAAGCCAAGCATTCTGGGAATTGTTGGGCCGAGGCCTCAGTTGTGGTAGGCTGAAAGCAAGGCCTGCTGGGATTAGACAGAGATAAAAGCCAAGCTGCTCTAGCAGTAGAGAAAGGAATCTTTTATGGGGTGGGTAGCTGTGGCTGTTAGGTCTTTTCTGGCAAGAGCTTGGAGAAGGAAGCTGTCTGGAACGATGACCATACACTGATGAGAAAGCTAGGAGTTCCCTGTAGCTCAGCGAAGTGAAAGGACTCTCATCAGAGTCCAGTGGGAGGGCTAAAGGGAGCCTCTGTAGCTGAGAGGTGGAAGGCCAGCTGTGAACCAAGGGAGGCTGAACTGTCTGCAGACTGTAGTCTAGTAGCATAAGGATAAAGTGTGGCTGGAACTGGGGGAGGGTGTCCTATGCCAAGTATTGGAATATTTTGGGCCATTAATAAAACCAGGACCTGGGAAGTCAGGCTACTTTGGAACTCTAGCTGAGGGGGTGTGTGTGTGTGTGATACAATATTGCCAACTCCAGTAACCTCTATTGTGGGATATTTCATGTTTGCCTTAAAGCCCTCCTGGCTAGAATTAAGAGATTGCATGAGAATCTCAGCTTTAATTCTTCAGAGAGGTTTCCTGCGCTCCTGGCTACAAAGAACTGCTTGTAAACTGCTTGTGTGCAGCCTGAAGGCTCAAAACCAAGAAGGCAGATAAACCCGGTTTTGTTTTCTTAAAGCTCAGGTTTTTTAAGTCACTCATGGTATTTTTGGGGGGAGGTGGGGAGCAGAGGGGAGAGAAGCTGACACTTTTTGAATACTTGTAGTTGGGGATAACAGTCACTGAGGGGGGAAACTGAGGCACAACTGTACTCCTGGTGATGGAGGTGTAACTTGAACCTCCTACACAAACAGACCAAGCACTGTGTTGCCCAAACATGTCTGGAGAGGAGAGACAAGGAGAGCCGATGAGCAGCTGGAGTGAAACAGAGAGCATAGATGAAGTGAGGGACTACCACCAAAAATCCAGCTGGGATTGATAAAGCCAGAGCTGCTCCCCTCCAGATCACCCCATAAAAGAACTCCTTCTCCCATTACTACAGTGGCTTGGCTTTTATAGCCTTCTAATCTGAGCAGGCCTTGCTCTCAGCCTGTCAACCCACAAGCTATAGATACTACAAGTCCCAGAGCCCCTGTAACATGAGTGCTCTTAAAGATTCAAGAGCAAAACTTTCTTGCAAATTCCTCTATTTCCCCCCCCCCCCCCAATATTCAGTGGGTGGATTTAAAAAAAACAAAAAAACACAGGATTTTAACAAAGGCATCAAGGAAGAGTTTATTCTTGATCTTGTTTCAATATTACCTCTCCCTGTGCTGCCATGGAGTGAGCTGACTGACTGGCTTACAAGGCAGAATGGGGTGACAGGCTGGGCTGTGCACCCCCAGAACTAGATTGGGAGACCCTGCTGGGCTGTGCATGTTCCTGCCATTGTGGCCCTGGAGTTGGCTGGGTTGTGGTGGGGTAACTTGGCTGGGTTGTGGTGGGGTAACCCGGCTGGGCTGTGCATTCCCCACCCCGCACGGCCGCCATTCTCCCATACAGCTAGTTGACTGGGTTGCAGGGGAGACCCCTGCTGGACTGTACATTTCCCCCACCCTTCCCCCATGCTGCCTTGGAGTTGGCTGAGTTGTGGGACCTGGCTAGGCTGTGCACTCCCATATCACTCCTGGTGTTGCAGGGCAGTGCAACCCCCATGCTAGCTGGGTTGGGGGTGGTTCCTATAGGGTGGTGCAACCCCCTCACTGCCCTGGGGCTGGCTAGGTTGGGGGTCTCTGCGGGGCATGCACCCCCATGCTGCCCTGGGGCTGGCTGGGTTGTGGGTCCCTGCAGGGTGGTGCACCCCCCTTTGCTGCCCTGAAACTGGCTGGGGTTGGGGTCCCTGCAGGGCAGTGCATTCCCTCTCGCTGCCCTGGGGCTGGCTGGGTTGGGGGGTCCCTGCATGGCACTGCACCTGCACCCTGCCCTGGGGCTGGCTGGTTTGGGGGTCCTTGCAGGGCAGTGCACCCCTGTGTTGACCTGGGGCTGGTTGGGTTGGGGGTCCCTGCAGGGCAGTGTACCCCCCAACTCACCCTGTGCAGGCAGTGCAGAGAGCCCCTCAGCCTGGCCCCACTTCAGGTGAAGGCTCTTGTTAACATGCTCCCCCCCGCACAGGGCACTTCTGAGCCTCTCTAGCCGATGGAGGACTTGGCCGCTGTGTGGTTGTATCACTCCCATTCCCAGCTGCGTAGGGGGCCGGTCCAATCCCCGTTTCCGCAGGGCAGCCTGGGGCACTTGCCCATCACAGCCCGGGCCAGCAATCCCACTGCTTTATCACAGTAGCAATACTGGGGGCTTTCCCTCGCTGCTTGAGCCTTTAAGGGTGCGCGTAGGGCTGGTTCTCCAGCACTTGTCAGTGAATGCCAGGGCCAGACACTCGCTCTCGTTAAAGTAAAAGCTGAGATTTCTCTGTGATCACTGGACTCCAGAGCTGGGGCTTGAAGAAGAGCAACAGAAGTCACCAGTGTCAAAACGTGACCCCCTAAAGACTTAGGGAGGCAAGTAAAAACCCCAGGATGATTAGTTTAAGAATAACTAGGTTTTTGAAATAATCTATTGATTTTGGAATGTGTGGTTGACTTTTAAAAAAGATGGCTTTAGGTAGTATTTAGAGTTCAGGGCTGTTGTTGGGTGTGTTTCCTCCTCCCCCCTCCCCCCCCCCAAAAAAAACATTTAGTTACGCCTTCCCCACTGCAGCATTTCTCATTCCGTAAGGGGGTGGAGGGGGAATCCAGCTTTTCTCCCAGCCACAAAGACTAGAAATGTTTTTAAAAGTAAAAGCTGATATTGTGCTCTGGAAATTTGTGTCCTTCCTCTCCTGTCTTATATGACAAATACATTGTTAAAAACTGTAGGGATTTAGCATTAAGATGGAATTTATGATTGCATGCAAATTAACCAGTGACATAACTTATAAAATGTTGCACATGGAGCGGTACCAAATTTGGCAGCTGTTGAGATAGTCTGTGCTTTGGAGAGCTTACAAGTGAAGACCCAGATCCTGCCAAAACTTCCCATATTGAGCATTTGCATAAATCTTGGTGGAATCAGAGCCNAGTATTGGGTATTTTTTGCTCTATTTTTATTTATCTACATTAAATGTCTGACAGGGCAGGGGTGGCTGGCTGAGGGAGGCACTAAGGCAGGCAGGGGTGAACTAAGGGGGAAGGAGCATTGAGGGGAGCAGGTAGAGTGACAGCATGAGAGAAGGGTTTAGAGCCAGCAGCCAATCAGCAGAGGGATGAGAATGTTTAGAACTGGAGCAGCCCCTGTGATAACATCAGTGCTTAAAAGTCCCTGGTGCTGCAGCTGCTCCTGCTGGCTCGAGTCTTGGAAGGGATTCTCCCTTACACAGATCTGGGTGCTGGATGCCTCACACCTGCCCCTGCCTGCAATGTCCTAGCCTCTGGTCAAGAGATGGGAACAAGTTGTGGTGTCTGGGCCACTTGCATGGTGGCTAGGGACAAAGCAGAGGAGGGTGGGCTGTTCACTTACTGCCCCAATAACAGCTATGTGGGTGAAACCCGACAGACACTACACTCTCGAATGAACTCCCACAGCCAAATGATAAAAGACAAAAACACCCTGTCTCCCACAGGTGAGCACTTTTCACAAAGTGACCACTCCATATCTGAGCTCTCAGTCCTCATCCTCAAGGGAAACCTGCGCACACGTCTCTCGGGGGTGGATTTTTCACACCCTTGAGAGAGAGAGCTATGCTGACATAAGTTTTCAGTGTAGACCAGCCCTGAGCACCTTTCCCAGATCTGAACAAGAGCTCTGCAAAAACTCCAAAGCTCGTCTGTTTCAACTACAGAAGTTGGTCCAATAAAAGATATTACCTCATCCACCTTGACTCATTCTTGTTTTGGGGGAAGGAGGGGAACAATACTGAGTATGGGAGCACTGATCTAGGGATTAGGGGACAGAATTGACATATCCAGAGATTTGAGTTTGGGGAAGGGGAGATTGCAGTGTTGACAACCCCACGTGTTCAAAAATTATGAGTCAGACCTCAAAAAACCCCACATGCTTCTGGTTGAAAAATCATGATTAAGTAATACAATTTTGGCTTCATTTTCTCTGCTCTCTCAGCCTTTAAGGTTACACTTGGGTCACATTTTTAAGCATTACTCCTCAACATGAAGAGCTGGAGACTTAGGGTGTGTCTATACTACAAGCACTGCACCCCTGCTGCTGTAATGTAGACACTACAACAATGGAAGGTGTTTCTCCATCACTGTAGTAAATCCCCACCCTTAAGAGCCAGTAGCAAGGTCAATGACAGTCTATTCTTCCATCGACCTACCGGAGTCTACAGTGGTGGTTAGGTTGATCTAACTACGTCACACAGACCGCAACATTTTTCACAGCCCTGCGTGAAGTAACTAGGTTGACCTAAGTCCTAGGTGTCGAGCAGGCCACATTTTTTTTTTAAATAAAGGGTGCTGCTGTTCTCACTCAGTCTTGTGACTCCAGAAGCTGGGGCTTTGGGGGGAAAAAACACCAAATATTGCAAGACTTGTGACAACTGGTGTCACTGAGACAACTCTACGGGAGGGGGGAGACAGAACTGATCATGGCGATCATTGGCTGTTGGGAAGGAGAGGCTATTCTGTTGTGGGCGTGGGAGTGTGGGAAACTGATTTTTGGAGTCTATTGTGTGGTGACAGGAATTGGTTTTCCAGAGGGAAAGAGAATTGGGGGAACTATTTTTGGGGCTGGGATGGTTCTTTGAACAGAGAAAGAACAGATTGGGGGATGGGAGGGAGGGAAGAGTGTTGTGTAGTGGGGAGGTTGACTTGTGGGGTGCCATTCACAAATCACCTTTTACCCTTTGACTCAGTCCCTGAGTTGGGGTAGGGGAAATAATTATAACTGGTTGGGTTGGGGGCCCCGAGGAAGGCAGGGTGGCAGAGATGGGCTTGAGTTTTTTAGTGGGCCCACAAGACCCATTGGTAGCAGGATTGATAGGGAGAAGGGTCGTGTGTGAACTTGAAGATGCTGTGAAGGTGCTTCAGTGGGAAGCTCCAGGGCATGATGTAGGCATGTTTATTTTGTTTGGGCTTCTGTTGCAGTTTGGGGAACAAAATAAGAACCACATAGCACTTGGTTTTATTGATAAAGGGCAGTAATCATTCTGTGCCTCTTTACTCCAAGGGGGAAATAGGGAGGGAGCGCCACCAAGCCTTGCTCTGCCCCCAGCTCTGCTCCAGCCACAGCTGTGGCTTTCCTCCTGGCCCTGCCCCCCAAGCCATGGCCCTGTCCACAGCTGCAGTCCTGGCCTCACTCCCTGGCCCGGCCACAGCTCTGCCCCCAGCCAGAGCTCCGCTTGTGGCCCTGCTTCCAGCCCCAGCCCCAACCCCCCGCCCCGTTGGCGGGGAGAGGAGGGGGGAAAGAGATAAGGACAGGGGTAAGAGGGGAGTGTGAGGTAAAAAAAGTTTGGGGACCACAGAATCTTACAAGCAGGTTGTATTTCCCTAGTTTGTTTATGAGACAGTATCAGAAGTCTTTCTAAAGTCAAGATATACCACATTTACCACTTTCCCCCTAACCACAAGGCTTGTTAACCTGTCAAAGAAAACTATTAGGTTGGCTTGACATGATTTGTTCTTGACAAACCAATGCAGATTGTTACTTATCACATTATCTACTAGGAGTTTGAAAACGATTGCTTATTTGCTCCATTATCTTTCCAGGTACAGTAAGTCCTCACTTAACGTTGTAGTTATGTTCCTGAAAAATGCAATTTTAAGTGAAACAATGTTAAACGAATCCAATTTTACCAATTTTTGGGGGGCAGACAAAAGGCATTATATACTGTACAGTACTGTACTGTGGTTGGGAAGTGCCCCTGGCTTACCCCACACAGGCACAGCCCACTGCAGGCAAGGACACTAAGAAGCACCTTTGCAGCAGCTTCCCCGGAGAAGAACAGGCTCAGATTTTGCCGGGAATGCTCTATGCCCACCTCTTCCTTTCCCCGCTCCACTGCAGGCCCACCTCTTCCCAACCCCCACTCCACCTCCTCTCCGGAGCACGCCACATCCCTCCCCCCGCCCCCCAAAGTCCTAAGTGCCACCAAACAGTTGTTTGGCGGCGCTTAGGACTATCTGGGAGGGAAGGGGAGGAAGCGGAGAAGCGGAACTTGTGCAATTCTCCCTTGTAAAGTCGCTCCTCTTCCACAGAATCTTACAAGCAGGCAGCCAAATACCGTTATAAGGGAGCATTGCACAACTTTAAACGAGCACGTTCCCTAATTGAGCAGGGACGTAACATTGAAACAACAACATTAAGCGGGATGACATAAAATGAGGAGTTACTGTACTGAAGTTGAGCTGACTGATCTGTAATGCCCCAGGTTGTCCTTATTTCCCTTTTTATAGATTGGGACTAGATTTGCCCTTTTCCAGTCCTCTGAAATCTCACCCCTCTTCTATGACTTTTCGAAGATAATTGCTAGTGGCTCAGATATCTCTACAGTCAGCTCCTTGAGTATTCTAGGATGCATTTCATCAGGCCCCAGTGACTTGAAGACATCTAACTTAAGTAATTTTTAAACTTGTTCTTTCCCTAATTTAGCCTGTGATCCTACCTCATTTTCACTGGCATTCACTATGTTAGACGTCCAATCACCACCAACCTTCTTGCTGAAAACAGAAACAAAAAAGTAATTTAGCACTTCTGCCATTTCCACATGTTCAGTTATTGTCTCCCCCCGCCACCACCACCACCTCATTGAGCAATGGGCCTACCCTGTCCTTGATCTTCCTCTTGTTTTTAATATATTTGTAGAATGTTTTCTTGTTACCCTTTACTTGTTATTAGCTAGTTGAATCTCATTTTGTGCCTTGGCCTATATACTTGTGTTATTTGTTTATATTCACCCTTCGTAATTTGACCTAGTTTCCATTTTTTGTAGAACTCTCTTTTGTGTTTCAGGTCATTGAAGATCTCCTGGTTAAGCAAGGGTCGTCTTTTGCCATACTTCCTATCTTTCCTACACAGCGGAATACTTTGCTCTTGTGCCCTTAATAATGTCTCTCTGAAAAATCTGCCAACTCTCTTGAACTGTTTTTCCCCTTAGACTTGCTTCTCCTGGGATCTTCCCTATCAATTCCCTGAATTTGTTGAAGTCTGCCTTCTTGAAATCCATTATCTTTATTGTGCTGTTTTCCCTCCTACCATTCCTTAGAATCACGAACTCTGCCATTTCATGATCACTTTCACCCAAGCTACCTTCCACTTACAAATTCTCAACCACTTCCTCTCTATGGATCAAAATCAAATCTAGAACAGCCTCTCCCCTGGTAGGTTTCTCCACCTTCTGAAATAAAAAAAATTGTCTCCAATACATTCCAAGAACTTGTTGGATAATCTGTGCCCTGCTGTGTTTTTTCCCCTCAAGAGATGTCTGGAGTTGAAGTCTCCCAAAATCACCAAGTCCTATGCTTTGGATGATTTTGCTAGTTGTTTAAAAAGTGCCTCATCCACCTCTTCTTCCGGGTTAGGTGGTCTGTAGTAGACCCCTACCATGACATCACCCTTGTTTTTTTTACCCTTTATCCTTACCCAGAGGCTTTCAACAGGTCTGTCTCCTATTTCCATCACAACCTCAGTCCAAGTGAATACATTTTAAATATATAAGGCAACATCTCCTGCCTTTTATCCTTGCCTGTCCTTCCTGATCAAGCTGTACCCTTCTATACCAAGTATTATCCCACCAAGTCTCTATGATACCAGCTATGGCACAGCTGTTTATTAACTAGCATTTCAAGTTCTTTCTGCTTATTCCCCATACTTCTCGCATTAGTATACATACATCTAAGATACTGATTTGATTTGCCCCCGCTGTTTTCTCTTGTCTCTTCCTTATCCCTGCTATAATGGCCCAGGCTCCCTCCCAGCCAAAGATGAGGACAATGCACTATAGCTTTTAATAATACAATATAAACTGAAGCCATGGGAAAGTCCTGTGGTTTATTATATAGCAGATATGATCTGAATGGCCCCATTATCCTGAGTCTAGGACCTTCCTTGTCCTGAAGATTGTTCTTGATCCTGAATTACAGCAATGTCAGGCTGAAAGGACTTTGAGAATTCATCATGTCCAGCCCCCTGTGCTGAGGCAGGACCAGCTGAACAGACAGCATCCCCGATGGGTGTTTACTGGCCAGGTTTCCATGGTCTTTCAACTGGAAACAGACTGAGAGCAGTGCTTCAGAGATTCTTCTGGCCTCCTAGAGAGAGATCTGCTAAGTGGTGGATCCCAGACACCTCTCCCCCGGGAAATCCACAGAGTGGCAGATCCCCACCCCCAAGCTCTTCTACAGCATCAGGGAGACTGGTGAGTTAGGGTCTCACTCAGATATAAGGGCTTTGTATTAGTCTGATGTTTCTCTGTCTGGTTCTAGATCCAGGATCTGCACTGTCCTCCTTACCTGAGGGATGTGTTCTGGGCACTTACCAGGAAAGGAGGTGCACTCCTGTCTGGAGATGGAGGTGTTGGAAGCTTTCTTGATTTCTGCAGGTAGGTGGCATGGGTTGACAAGAGCGTTGAGTCTTGTGAGTTTGGGATCCCTGCACCTCTGACTTGTGCTCTACCCTTTGATGCACTCTTCCATGCTAGCTGTGGAATAGGGACAAATCCACATTCGTTCCAATTTCCTTTTCTGCATGCGAGGAACAGTGCTGTGCTTCCAGGGACAGGGTTCCAAGTGCTGCGAGTCTCCTGGCCAAGGAGAGACCCCCGTAAGTGACAATTCCCAGAAGGATAGTTTGCTCAGTGACCCCAGGGATTAGCCCCATGCATGTGTGGAGGGGGCAGGGGAGGTAGATTAAGCACTTCCTCAGGGTGGCTTCATTAGTGTTGTCATAAACATACAGCTAAGGGTAGCATAAAATCCCTCCTTTACCTGTAAAGGGTTAAGAAGCTCAGATAACCTGGCTGGCACCTGACCAAAAAGGACCAATAAGGGGAGAAGTTACTTTCAAATCTGTGGGGGAAGGTTTTTGTTTTGTGTTCCTTTGTTCTCTCCGAGTCAGCGAGGAACCAGGGCAGGGAAGATACATCTCCCTAAGCCATATCTGAACTAAGCATCCAATATTACAGAAATAGTAAGCAATAGCAAGGAAATGCGTTAGATTATCTTTTGTTTTAGCATGTGAATTTTCCCTGTGCTAAGAGGAAGGTTTAACCCTGGTTTTGTAACTTTAAAGTTTTGCCTAGAGGGGAAATCCTCTGTGTTTTGAATCTGATTACCCTGTAAGTTATCTTCCATTTTGATTTTACAGAGGTGATTCTTTTATTTATTTATTTTAAATAAACTTCTTTTAAGAACCTGATTGTTTTTCAGTGTCCTAAAGACCCAGGCGGTTGATCTGTGCTCACTTTGTAACCAATTGGTTAGGATATTATTCTCAAGCCAGCCCAGGAAAGGGGATGTAGGAGCTTGGGGGGCTATTTGGGGGGAGGTAGGGCTCCAAGTGGCCCTCCCTGAATGTTTGTTTAAATCACTTGACAGTGAGAGCGATACTAAGGGCGGGGAAGGAATTTGTGCCTTGGGGAAGTTTTAAACCTAAGCTGGTAGAAATAAGCTTAGGGGTTTTTTTCATGCGGGTCCCCACATCTGTACCCCCGAGTTCAGAGTGGGGAGGGAACCCTGACCAATGAATTTTACCTTCTGCCTGTAGACTCCAAGGTGCTGAACAGAGCTTCTCCCAGGCCCTTTGATAGCAGCGCCACTGTAGGGACAGATGTTCCCTCCTCGGCCACTCACAATCTTCTCTAACTATTTATTTAGGAAGGTTTAACAGGTTTACAAATCTCTGCCATGTAAACGTTGGAGACAAAACAGTCATTACAACAGTGAGCTCTTCTTTAGAACAACCTAGTCATACAATAAATCAGCTCTCTCCATTTCACAGGGTGCTACCACTGACAGAGCAAGTCTCTTTCCAATACCCACAGAACGCGGGTTCTATGATTTTATCACAGACAGTGAAATCTCTGATTGCACATATTGAACAAGCCAGGCCTGTCTATCAAATAGTAATATTCAAAAAAATTGGACAGGTGCACTGGTATTTTGCCGGAGAATGTACTTTGAGTATTGAATAAATGGTAACCAAATATCTAAGTGTCCTTTGTCTGTTTTGCTGAGTATATAATTGGTGCATTAATTTTTCCATAATCTGCCACATTTTTTGAACCAGTTCTCTAGATTTGGACTATTTATTTTCCTGATGGGAGGCTAGCAGTATCTTAGCAGCTACTAGCAGATGAGAGATTAATTCTGCATTCTGTTTGTGTGACCATTTTTGCTAGAAGGATTATCAGAGGATCTTTCATAATCAAACTTCACAAATTGTTGGATATTTATTACAAATTGTATCCCAATGTTCCACCCTACATACATACAACCTCCTCTTTCATCATGGTTTTTCCAACATTTATCCCCATTCAATCTCTATTTTTAATCTGACCGACGTGAAGTACCACTGAAGCAGTATCTTAAAGACATTTTCTTGTATCATGCTACAGTTGCTGCTCTTTCCCAGATCAACCCCTGTTCCTCTGGGGTAATTTGTCAGTCCAAATCCTTTTCCTAGCATGTCAGATATGGACCTTTTTTTTTTGTTAAGAAAGTCGTCTGCAAAGATTGATTTGTTTCAATTATTTTATTTCCCAACTACCAGATGCCATTGCTTCTATTAAAGTTAGTTTTCTAGAAAGATGAGAAACATCATGTTTAACCTAAAGATACTGTCTGGTATCATGGGAGAGTGGGTCAGTTAAAGTTGTGATCTCTGAATAAGTTAGAAATGTTCCTCTGACGTTCCCCTCTGGTGTTATCTGCCTCGGTGATCTGGTAGGCCACTCCAATCATTGACTCCGGGAGCCAGCATTACCCTGCTCCGCTGTGAGAACCCCCAGTCCTGGGCTGTTCACATATAGCCTCTGGCATGTAAGCTGCTCCCAGCTACTTGCAAGTGAATGACACTAGCCAATATCTCCGGTCCCAGACACTACTCTAGGAACTTCCATCTTGCAGTGTCCAGTTATGTCCGCTGGACGCTGCAAGCTTATATGAGTTCAGCAATTTAACAAAGCAATTGAGATGTACCAGGCTTGTTATCCCAAGGAGAGTCTCTTACACACTTCAAACCAAACACACTGCTTCAGGTAGAATAAACAAACAGACTTATTAACTATAAAGCTAGATTTTAAGTGATTATAAGTCAAAGCATAACAAGTCAGATTTGGTCAAATGAAATAAAAGCAAAGCGCATTCTAAGCTGATCTTAACACTTTCAATGCCCTTACAAACTTAGATGCTTCTCACCACAGGCTGTCTGGTTGCTCTTCAGCCAGGCTCTCCCCTTTGATCAGCGCTTCAGTCGCTTGGTGTGGTGTCTGTAGATGTAGGTGGAAGAGAGAGAGAGAGCATGGCAAACGTCTCTTCCTTTTATCATGTCCTTTTCTCCCCCTTGGCTTTGCCCCCCACCCTTCAGAGTCAGGTGAGCGTTACTGAGGCTCTTCAAGCAAGGTTGAGCAATTCCCCTGGTGTGGCCTCATGCAGGTGAGTTATTGCATTGTAGCTCCCTTGCTGGACAATAGCTGTCGATGGGTTGTTTGACACCCTGCCCGGGCGTTGGTTACTTTCCTTGCTGTTGTCTCTGGGGAGCTAATATCTGGCTGATTCCCCCAATTTACAGCTTGTTTTAGTGACAACCACACTACACAATTCTCATTTGCACTGCATCACTTCATGTGCATTAATGATATACATATATGGATAGAGAAATGACTTTCAGCAGATCATAACCTTTCCCCTGATACCTTACAAGGCATGCTTTATATATAAGATCACGATTATATGAAAATGAAGAATATGGGGGTTATAGCATACTCCCTCAAGGTATAAAATGTCACATCATCCCTGAATGCACCTCACACTCTTTAATGTTCTTATCATTGCCTCACCCTTGGGAGGCAGGGTAGGGCTATTATCCCCTTTGTACAGATGGGGAAACTGAGGCACAGAGAGACGTGACTTGTCTGAGGTCATACAGGAAACTTGTGGCAGAGCAGGGAATTGAACCCAGGTCTCCCAAGTCCTTAGCTCATGCCTGAATCTCTGGCCCATCCTGCCTCCTACCAGAGCCTCAGCTGGAGACACTTGGGTTCGTTGTGCCAGCTCCTGGAACTTGTCCTAGTTTTGAGTCAGTGTTGGTGGCTAACTCTTCTAGATGCCAGAAGAGCAGAAATAGGCATGTCTGGATATTCCTCATTCCTTTGTCTCCTTCCAAATGCCAGGCAGCTCAACTTTCCTTTCTGGATTGTCCAAATGAGCTGGTTCTTGCAATAATGGAACCCCTCTGTGAAGACAGGAGGGCCTGGTGCAAGGTTGATCAAGCAAGAGAAATCCTGTCTCCTTGGTCAATAAAGAGCACCCAGACTTACCCTTGCTCTCCCCTCCCTGATCTCCTGTAGAATCTGGGACAGCATAAACACTGGATGGAAGGGATATCAGTAACCCTGGCTGTACCTGAGACACAAGAGGAGCAGTGGATGCTGTGAGGTCTAACCTCCTGGAGATGAATTTCCCATGGACGCAAATGGATACATTGCCCAGTGCTTTGGCTAAAAGGAGCTAGAGCCCATTGACTGATTGGCTCAAGCCAATCTGCTTTGGTACTCAGCTTCCCTTTTAGTGTGCAGAGAAGTAAGAATGATGTTCTCTGCCTGAACAGGAGGGAGGGGATATTTGGTTCCTCCTCGCTCACTGATCTGTGACATGGCCAATGTGTTGTGGAGTAATGATGTGAGGGCTCAGACGCCATTCTGTATCACCCTTAGCTCCAGGTAGTCAGCACTGAGTCGTCTCCTGTCCTCCCTCATTCAGGTGCTTTGCACTGTTTGTTTCTGCCTGCAGAAGTTCTGCATTTCTCCACTTTTGTGTATAACCCATGCTGGCGCAATCTTGTCAAACCTCGCAGATGTGGTGGTCATAGCTTGCTTGGTCACTGGAGTAGATCAAGATATCATCTAGATTTGTGACCAGATAGTAGTCTAGCATGTCTCAAAGTACGTTGTTAATTAGGAAGGAACCGAAAGGTGGCAGGGACTGAAGCGCATTACTAGATATTCAAAATACCCAGGCCTAGTTCTAAAGGCTGTCTTCCACTCATACCCCACCCTGGTGAAAACTAGATTATATAGTCCCTTGCAATCCAATTTGGTGAATATCTGGGCCAACCATTCTCTAGCCAAATGCTCTGGAATTAATAGCAATGGGTAACAATTGCATAGTTATTTAGTTAAGTGCCCTGTGATCCATACAAAGTCTCAGGGAACTGTCTTTCTTTTTAATGAAAAGTACCGTCACACCTGTGGTGGAAGTAGAGTGGCAGATAAAGCCTGTGTCTAGGTTTCGTGGATGTACTCTCTTAAGGCTGCTAACTCTAGCTCAGACATAGAATATATAGGTCTGAATGGAATTTTAGCTCCAGGTTGAAGGTCTATGGAACATTTGTAATCATGGTGCAGGGGTAAGGTGTCTCCATTTCATTTTTTGAAAACGTCTGGTACTGTTGGTATTTTATGGGATGGCATCACGGAGAACTGGCGTTTTGGGATCCAATAGAGTGGCCACTGTGTGGGGGGTCCTTCTTCTGTGTTCTTAGATCAGGGTTCTCCAGCTTGGGTTCTAGGATACCAGATTCTTAAACTGGAAGATGGTTCTCCCTACAGAAGCTAGATGGGAAAGAGAACCTGGGCTATGGAAAAATCCATGAAATTATCCCCTGCTCCTGAGTCAATCAAGGCTCTTTGCACTGCAAAGGTCTGCTTGTCCTGCAGGATCCACAGTTGCAGGGCTGGCAGATTTTTGACAGGGCACATGGATGCTGCAAGTCCTACTCTTCCACAGTAGAAGCAGGTTTCCTGTTTCTGGTGCTCCAGGAGGGGCTGCCCCTCATTTATCTGCATGAGCTCTGGCAAAGTGTGGAATGTAGATGGGGGCTTCATGCATTCCAGTTGTTGTTCGTGAAATATGGTGTCTGACCTGATAAAGGCCTTGAACCTAGCGGGTCTGCCCATGCCACCTTTTCCTTTAATTCATTGCAGAGACTGAGCCAAAACTGGTGGAGGATATCATTCTGTGTGGTGTCTACAGGTAACTATCTAAATTGTGTGGCATAGGAAGGGGCTGACACCGGAGTTTGCTGACGCTTACGTAAGTTGGTCTCTGCCGTGTGGGCTTTACGCGGGTCATCAAAAATGGTGGCAAATGCATGCAGAAAAGAATCCCAATTGGTCAGCACTGAGTGGCCCTGCTTTGGAAGCCCATGCTACGGCTTCCCCCATAAACAAGCTAAGTAGCAGCCCCATCTTGACCTGGTCCATGGCATATTCCTGGAGCCTAAACAGGAGTCTTCACTGGGTAATAAACCCATGAAACTTGCTGCAGGTGCCATCCTGTCTCTTTGGTAATGAAACTCTGGGGCTGCTAACCCGAGCTGGTGTTGTAACGGGAGACACGTGGGTCCCCGCAGCTGCCCCAAGTGTTGCAACTTGGGAGCAATTTTCTGTTTGCAGATGCTGTACTTGATTCCTCCACCTCTGGTTCTCAGCCTGGAGGGCAGTGACCTGTTCCTGTTGACATACATGTCCTGGGGCCTCAGTTAGGTGGGAGCCTCAGCAATGTCCGTATTGAGTCCAGGGGTTCAGCAAAAAGTCCCAGAAGAGTCTAAGACTGGTCTGAGCAAACTATCAGGGCCTGTAACCTGGGCGGTCTGACCTAGTGGTCAGAGCCCGGAGTAGCGTTGGGGTCGTGGTCAGAAGCCATACCAAGGGTAAAACTGGAGTTGGAGCCAGGAGCCATGCCAAGGTCAAGCCAGAGTCAGTAACTTGGAGTCAGGGTGAGGAAGCGGGAACCAGACAAGGGAACAGGAACAAGGAGCGGGAACCAGGCGAGGAGGCAGAAACGTGGTCTCAGAGGTCTGGTCTGCAGCAGGCCCAGTAACTAGTGTGGCAGGAGCAAGAAGCTTTATGCTAAGTGGTGTCCAATCAGTGGTCTGCGGCTAGACAGCTGATCCTGCCGAGTCACCAGGCACAGTCTCTGTTTATGGGTTATCAGCTGTAATTTCCTTATCAACTCTCACAGTGCGCTGGCACAGAGGGTAAGGTTCTCCCTTGGTGACCCCACAGGCCTGGTCTCGAAACCAGAGGTACCTGACATCCCGTCCCCGTGCTGCTTAATGGCTGAAAACATCTCCTTGCCTCTCTCATTGACTGGGGCTATTCTGCCTGACTATTCTGCCAAACATTAGCCTCCGGCATGTTCTATGGCACCAGCAGCTGTTCTGGAAGCACAGCCCCATGTGCTGGATGGAGGAGGTGGTATATATCCCACTGCCCCAGCTGGGAAGTAGAGGGACTCTAATGTGATACCAGTGCTGCTGCCATGGGGCATACACCCCAGCCATGCATCCCCTTTAACCTTCGTTGGTGAGAGGACTGGGAAGGGGTCACTCCGGCCTAACATCACCACGTGGGCACCAATGATACTGCCAAGAATGACTCTGAGCGGGTCACTGCAGACTATGTGGCTCGGAGAAGAAGGATAAAGGAGTTTGAGGCGCAAGTCGTGTTCTAGTCCATCCTCCCTGTTGAAGGAAAAGGCCCAGGTAGGGACTATCGAATTGTGGAAGTAAATGCGTGGTTACGCAGGTCGTGTCGGAGAGAGGGCTTTGGATTCTTTGACCATGGGATGTTGTTCCAGGAAGAAGGATTGCTAGGAAGAGATGGGATCCACCTAATGAAGAGAGGGAAGAGCGTCTTCGCAGGCAGGCTTGTTAACCTAGTGAGGAAGGCTTTAAACTAGGTTCGCCAGGGGATGGAGACGTAAGCCATCAGGTTAATGGGGGAAGTGGGATACTGGGAGGAAACACGAGGAGGAGGGTGCAACAGGGGAGGCCTCCTGATTCATACTGAGAAAGTAGGGCTATAGTTTAGTTATCTTAGGTGCCTGTACAAGAACGCAAGAAGCCTGGGAAACAAGCAGGATGAATTGGAAATCCTGGCACAGTCAAGGAACTATGATGTGATTGGAATAACAGAGACTTGGTGGGATAACTCACATGACTGGAGCAGTGTCATGGATGGATATAAATTGTGCAGGAAGGACAGGCAGGGGAGAAAAGGTGGAGGAGTTGCACTGTATGTATCAGAGCAGTATGATTGCTCAGAAGTCCAGTATGAAACTGGAGAAAAGCCTGTTTAGAGTCTTTGGGTTAAGTTTAGAGGTGAGAGCAATAAGGGTGGTGTTGTGATGGGCGTCTGCCATAGACCACCAGACCAAGAGGATGAGGTGGATGAGGGTTTCTTCGGACAACAAACCAGGGCCGGCTCCAGGGTTTTGGCCGCCCCAAGCAGCCAAAACAAAAAAACAAAACAAAACAAAAGCCGCAATCGCAATCTGCGGCAGCAATTCGGCGGGAGGTCCTTCGCTCCCAGGCGGAGTGAGGGACCGTCCGCTGAATTGCCGCCGAATACCTGGACGTGCCACCTCTCTCCGGAGCGGCCGCCCCAAGCACCTGCTTGAGAAGCTGGTGCCTGGAGCCGGCCCTGCAACAAACAGAAGTTTCCAGATCGCAGGCCCTGGTTCTCATGGGGGACTTCAGTCACACTGACATCTGCTGGGAGAGCAATACAACAGTGCACAGACAATCCAGGAAGTTTTTGGAGAGTGTGGGGGTCAACTTCCTGGTGCAAGTGTTGGAGGAACCAACTAGGGGCCATGCTCCTCTTGACCAGCTGCTCACAAACAGGGAAGAATTTGGTAGGGGAAGTAGAAGTGGGTGGCAACTTGGGCAGCAGTGACCATGAGATGGTCGAGTTCAGGATCCTGACACAAGGAAGAAAGGAGAGCAGCAGAATACGGACCCTGGACTTCAGAAAAGCAGACTCTGACTCCCTCAGGGAACTGATGGTCACACAGTCCCCGGAGCGAGGAGCTAGCCAGGGCAATGGGGCATGGCATGGCCGGGGTGGCCCCTCTTGGCCCAGCCCAGTGTGAGGGCACTACTTACAAACTGGCAGTTGCCAGATGCACAATGGCCCGCCCGGCCCTGTGCTGCTAGCATACCTCTTCCCCTTGGGGGTGGGCCCATGCGACATCACACAGCCCCCCCTTCCCAACCCTGGAACACACACAGACCGATTCCTTATGGCCAAAGCCCCCCCGGACCCGCTATGCCCAGTGCCTCTCCCAGACCTTGTCACAAATGCATAGCACCCTGCACAACACCACAGCTGCCCAGCACGCCACACAGAACCCACACTCCCTAGTGCCCTAACACACCGAGATCTTCCACGCCCCCTCACAGCCCAGCATGCCCCCCAGGCCCTCCAGAGACCCACTCCCTCATGCCCTGCTTCCTGGCCCCACTCACTTGTCCTGCTAGGAGATGACTGTGTCTGCCAGGCTGAGCCACCAACGTCCTGGGATGGGGAATCACTCTGGCCCCTCGGGAGTGGCGCAATCAGCTAGACCAGGGCCTGCCCTACCCGGGCTCCCTCAGGACCCACTTGCCTGGAAGGGCCCAGCCAAGCCCTCAACACTATTTCCCCCTCCCCCAACTGGACGAAACTGGCCAGGCTTCTGCATCAGTCCCAGGCAGCTCAGCTCCAGGGAGACAGGTGGGGCCCCACAGGTGGTGGGAAGCAGAGACTGCCCGGAACTAAAGGTGCACTGGGGTCCAGCCAGGAGGCAGAGAGAAGCCAGCGGGTGAGGCCAGGGGGTGCAAAGGAGCTCTCAGCCAGCTGGCGGGCAGGCCGAGAGGAGCAAGTGGAGGGCAGGGTGGGGGCGGGAGCCTGCGGGCTGGTGGGGGTCTCAGGGTACAATGCAAGCAGAGCAGTCCAAGGCCCTTTCTGAGCATGGGCCTGGCTCCATGGTGCCACTGGCGCCATTGTGAACCCAGCACTGAATGGACTACAAGGTGGATAGAAAGCTGGCTAGATTGTCGGCTTAACAGATACTGATCAACGGCTCAATGTCTAGATGGCAGCTGGTATCAAGCGGAGTGGCCCAGGGGTGGGTCCTGGGGTTGGTTTTGTTTAACATCTTCATTAATGATCTGGATGATGGGATGGATTGCACACACAGCAATTTAGTGGATGACACTAATCTGCAGGGGGAGGTAGATACACTGGAGGGTAGGGATAGAGTCCAGAGTGACCTAGACAAATTGGAGGATTGGGCCAAAAGAAATCCGATGAGATTCAACAAGGACAAGTACAGAGTCCTGCACTTGGGATGGAAGAATCTCATGCACTGCTACAGGCTGGGGACTGACTGGCTAAGCAGCAGTTCTGCAGAAAAGGACCTGGGGATTACAGTGAATGAGAAGCTGGATATGAGTCAACAGTGTGCCCTTGTTGCCAAGAAGGCTAGCGGCATATTGGGCTGCATTAGTATGAGCATTGCTGGCAGATCAAAGGAAGTGATTATTCCCCTCTATTCGGCACTGGTGAGGCCACATCTGGAGTATTGCATCCAGTTTTGGGCCCCCCACTACAGAAAGGATGTGGACAAATTGGAGAGAGTCCAAACAAAAATGATTAGGAGGCTGGGGCACGTGACTTATGAGGAGAGACTGAGGGAACTGGGCTTATTTAGTCTGCACAAAAGAAGAGCGAGGGGGGATTTGATGGCTGCTTTCAACTACCTGAAAGGGGAGTTCCAAAGAGGATGGATCTAGACTGTTCTCGGCGGTACCTGATGACAGAACAAGGAGTAATGGTCTCAAGTTGCAGTGGGGGAGGTCTAGGTTGGATATTAGGAAAAACTTTTTCACTAGGAGGGTGGTGAAGCACTGGAATGGGTTACCTAGGGAGGTAGTGGAATCTCCTTCCTTAGAGGTTTTTAAGGTCAGGCTTGACAAAGCCCTGGCTGGAATGATTTAGTTGGGGATTGGTCCTGCTTTGAGCAGGGGGTTGGACTAGATGACCTCCTGAGGTCCCTTCCAACCCTGATATTCTATGATTCTAAACTCTACAGTGGGAGCCCTGGTCATGCAAGTGTGCAGGGCCATTAATTGCCTCCTGCTATACAGGACTGTGACTCCCAGCAATGTGCAGGATATAGTAGATGGATCTGCAGCAATGGGGTTCCCAAACTTCAGGGGGCGTGATAGATGCATGCATCTCTCTCTTTTGGCACCCGCCCACCTTGCCACAGAGTACATCGACAGAAATTCTTACTTTTCTCTGGTTATGCAAGTGTTAGTGGATCACCAGGGACACTTCCCTGGCATCAACATTGGCTGGTCAGGGAAAGTGCATGACATTCACTTCTTTAAGAACACAGGACTGATCAGCCAACTACAAGCAGGGACATTCTTATCCAACTGACAGCTGACCATTGGTGAGATTGAAATGCCAACAGCCATTCTGGGGGACCCAGCCTATTCCTTACTACCCTGGCTACCTGGACAGCACCAAGGAAAGATACAACTACCAGCTAAGCAGAATGACAGTTGAATGTGCATTTGGTAGATTGAAGGGATGTTGGGGGTGTTTAGTCACCAGATTAGATCTCAGTGAGGTAAAACAGCCCAATGGTTGTAGCTGCCTGTTATGTCCTGCAAAGAGGGTAAAGTTGCCAACTGGGTGGAGGTGCAGGCACTGTCTGCTGAGTTTGAGCAGACAGACACAAAGGCCACTACAAGAGCTTAACGTGGAGCTGTGTGGTTGAGGGAGGCTTTGAACGAGCACTGTCAAGTCACAGTAGTCTACGCTGGACTATTCTCTGGAGCTTTGGATTCTGACAGGAATTGTGCAGCGCTTGCTGTGCACATAAATATGAGATGTGTTTTACTGAAATGATGAATTATATGGTGCTTGCTTTACATTTATATATATGACTGGGTGTTTTCTTGAACCTGTGAGTTCTGTAGTGCTATACATTTACAAGTACTGGGTGCATTGGGTATTGCTATGCATTCTGTAAGATGTGTTGTGAACTAATAAAGATAATCATATTTAAAAAAAATAGAAATTTATTGAGTGGCAAATACAGTGCAAAAAAAAAGGCAGTTCAACACTAACTTTCAACATAAATGAATAGAACTTTAAAACTGAAAAGGCAGTAATCATTGCTGGTCGCTTTAGTGCATTCATGTCGTCTGATCTGGCTACGCATACACCAACTGTGGTTCTCACAGGTCAGTGTATGTGAAGCTATGACTTGCCTTGCTGTCTCCTGGTATGGAGTGGTAGGGTAAGACGTGCATCATGGGCCACATCGTAATGTTAAGGGATGGAGGGAGCTGCTATCATGGGGTTACCCAAAGAGTGGAGAGTCTGGGATTTTTAGACCTCTAAATCAACCAGGGTCTGCAACATTTGTGTTTGATGCCTGTGAAGCCCCATTGTGTCCTGATGAATCTCCTTCGCCTTTTCCTGCTGGGACTCTGGGCCTTTCTCCTGTCTACTCTGTCCTTCCCCATGTCGACTCTCTGGGCCCTTTCTTCTCAGTCAGATGCAGCACTGGCTTGTAGGATCTCACTGAACATCTCCTCCTGGGTTCTCTTCTTTCTCCTCCTCCTCCTTATTAGGGTCAGGCGTTCTGCAGGTGTGGAGAGGGCACCACTCAAGGCCACCAAGGCAGCAACTGCTGATAAAAACAGATAGATGTATCATGAATTTACAGTCACAACAGAAAGGGAAAGACACGTTTCAAAATGCCCTTCCCTTATTACCATAAAAGCTTTTAATACGAGATGCTTATTGACACTTCCGCTTTGCAATGCCTCTGCACAGCACACTCTCGAGCCTCAGCAAGACAGAGTGCAGCCCATGGGGGTGGGNATGCCCTTCCCTTATTACCATAAAAGCTTTTAATACGAGATGCTTATTGACACTTCCGCTTTGCAATGCCTCTGCACAGCACACTCTCGAGCCTCAGCAAGACAGAGTGCAGCCCATGGGGGTGGGGGGAATTTTCTGTTGCATGGAGCAATAATATTTTGCTCCCTATTCCATGGGTACAAGCAGTGGCACTATCTTCCAGAGGTGGTGGAGATTTTAGTGATATCACTCATGAGGGTGACAAAGGCAGAGCTGCTATTGGTGTCCCAAAGCTGCCGGGGCATGTATGCTGCTAGCCTGTTTACTGTAATGGTACCAGAGTGGTGTGGGAAAACGACCTACTGCAGAGGAAGAACTAAGGCGGCAGCCATCCCTAGAAACTTTGGGAGAGAATTGCAGAATATCTCTGAAAGTTTCACTGAGATCTCTCAGGAGGATAAATGCATGTACTTATTTATAAATGTCAAGGCTAGAAGGGACCACTGTGATAATCTAGTCTGACCTCCTGTATGACACAGGCCAGAGACCTGCCCCAAAATAATTCCTAGAGCAGATTTTTTTAGAAAAACATCCATTCCTGATTTAAAAATTGTCAGTGATGGAGAAACCACCACAACCCTCAGTAAGTTGTTCCAATGGTTAACTACCCTCACTGTCAAAAATGTACATGTAATTTCCAGTCTGAATTTGTCTAGCTTCAACTTCCAGCCATTGGACAGTGTTAGACCCTCCTGAGCTAGACTGAACAACCCATTATTAAATATTTGTATTCACTCAAGGGCCCCTCCTTGTCATCAGACTCTTCTATGCTGGGCTGACAGCACTGGCTAGGAGTCACAAACAGGTCCTGGGTCATGGGATAGCTGATCTCCTGCTGCCTCTCCCACCCCTTCTTATCTGTCTCACGGTTAACAGCAGGATCTTGGTTCTGGGCTCCTCTGAGGTATCCACGGCACTCTGCAAGGTGCTGGTGGGGTCTCCAGCTAAGTTCCCTCTAAGCTGCGCAGCCAAGCAGCTGCCTATTAAGCCCTGTGCAGGGGCTCAGGACTGCGGTGGGGAGAGATGCCTCTCCCCCAGCACGGACCTGTCGCAGCAGGGAGAGGCACCCCTTCCCGCCNCTGAGCTAGACTGAACAACCCATTATTAAATATTTGTATTTACTCAAGGGCCCCCTCCCTGTCATCAGACTCTTCTATGCTGGGCGGACAGCACTGGCTAGGAGTCACAAACAGGTCCTGGGTCATGGGATAGCTGATCTCCTGCTGCCTCTCCCACCTCCTTCTTATCTGTCTCACAGTTAACAGCAGGATCTTGGTTCTGGGCTCCTCTGAGGTATCCACTGCACTCTGCAAGGTGCTGGTGGGGTCTCCGGCTAAGTTTCCTCTAAGCTGCGCAGCCAAGCAGCTGCCTATTAAGCCCTGTGCAGGGGCTCAGGACTGCGGTGGGGAGAGATGCCTCTCCCCCAGCACAGACCTGTCGCAGCAGAGAGAGGCACCCCTTCCCGCCAGTCCCAGCACGGACCTGCCACGATGGGCCGAAGCGGCAGGTTTGGATAATTTTTGGTGGTGCCCCCTGCCTAAGGCTCTGGGAGGGAGTTTGGGTGCAGGAGGGGGGAGGGGTCAGGCTCTGGGATGGAGTTTGGGTGTGGGGTGTGGGCTCTGGGATGGGGCAGAAGGTTGGGGGCAGGGAGTTGGTGCTTACCTTGGACAGCGCCAGCTCCCAAAAGCGACCCGCACACCTCTCTGGCAGCAGCTCGGCACTGTGCGTGGAGACACACCCTGCCCCTGGGGCTGCAGGGATGTTCCAGCTGTTTCCCGGAGCAGCGCAGAGTGGGCCGGCAGGAAGTCGCCTTAGGCTGAGTCTACACTGCCACTTTCAGCGCTAAAACTTCAGTCATTCAGGGGTGTGAAAAAACACCCCCCTGAGGGACAAAAGTTTTAATACTGAAAAGCGCTAGTATAGACAGTGCTTTATTGTTGGGAGCCATGCTACCACCCCTCGTTTGCTGGTAGAGCTCTCCCCCGGTGATAAAGCGTGACTACACTGCTCATGTCACAACACGGCGGCAGCTGTGGGCAATCCTGCTGCATTGCTGGTGGTGGTGGCGGCTGGGGGCCCCTGGGCCCTTTTAAATCACCTGGGGGCAGCAGGAGGGGCCAGGAGGCATGCAGGAGTGGCAGGAGGGGCTGGGGGAAAGACCCGGCCCTGAACATTGGTGGAGACGGGCCCTGGGGCCCTGAGTATTCATGGAGCCCAGGCACCACGGGGCCATACAACTCGCTGCCCGGGCAATGGGGAGAGGTGCCCCTCCTGCTGGCCCCAGCATGGACCTGCCACGGCGGGGAGAGGTACCTTTCCTGCCGTCCCAGCACAGACCAACTCCAGACTTGCCAGGGGAGAGGAGCCCCCTCCCTTGGCCTGGCCCAGGCCCACCAGAGCTGCCGGGGAAAGGAGCCCTACCCCGGCCCAGCCCCACTGGAACTGCTCCGAGCTGCTGCGGTGAGATAGGGCTGGGGGGAGTCCTCTCTCCCTGGGGCAGCCTGCACCCCAAACCCCTCATCCCTAGTCCCACCCCAGAATCCTCACACCCCAACCCTCTGCCCCAGCCATGACCCCCTCCTGCACCCTGAATCCCTCATCCCTGGCCCCACCCCAGAACCTTCACCCCTAACTGGAGCCCTCACCCCCTGCACCCAGCCCTCTGCCCCCTCCCACACGCCGAACCCCTCGGCCCCACCCCCACCACATGAATTTTGTTATGTGCACCAATATGAAGGTGATGTCACATATCACCACCACATTGGTGCACATAACAAAATTTATTCCGCACATGGGTAGGAAAAATTATCAGGAACACTGGTCTCTGGCCAACTTGGCATGCAGCTCATTGGAAAAGTGGCAGGTCTGTGGCTCGTCACTAGATCGCCTGTTGGCTTCCAGGCCTTGTGGTATGATTGCTGCAGTTCCTGCATTGTCCCATGGCACGGTTATTGATTCTTGTCATGCCCCTTTGCCTGCATCCCCCATGCAATTTTTTCATAGCTATCCCTGTTTCTATGGCTGGCTGTAGCTGTGCTTGCGTGGTCTCTTCTCCCCACAGGCCCAGTCGATGCAATACCTCCTGTCTGTTCCAGGCAGGAACATGTCTAGTGTGCGGAGCCGGCATGGTTGGTTGGGCAGTTGTGCACCACAATGGAGAACTGCTCGATGTGCTCACTGAGGTGGGCATTTACAAAATACAAGGGGTATTTTAAGTGCAGGGGGAGGGGTCCTTCTGTTCTCTGTGACCTCTGGGCAGTGGGTTCACAACCAGAACAGTCATTGTTGGACATTGTGGGACAGCGGCTGGAGGACTGTTAGGACACCATTCGTCATGCAGTGTCTACACTTGCGCTGGATCAACCGCAATCGGTTGTCCATGGCTTGGTGCCATTTGCGGAGCTGTTTTACTGCATCACCGTAATGCAGCCTTGATCCAAACTGCTGCAGCAATAGAAATGACTGAGTCCCTTGGAGCAAAATCACCTTGAAAGTCACTGTAGTTGGAGAGGGACCAACTGTGCTGCCTAGTATCTGCCAGCTTTTCTCTGTGAGAATAGCAGTACTGGAAAGTGTTACTGGCTGCCATCGGTCACTGTGCTGCATTAAGTCGATGCACGTACTAAGCACCCTTCATTCAAGCTAAATAAAGGAGCAATTAAATGCCCCTTTGTTTAGTGATAGCTGGAAACGGAAGCCATCGCTCAAGGCACTGGCCAGCCATGTGGGTCTGAGGACGTATTGCACATGTAGGGGTTGGGCAGTGACTGGTTGCAACTGTGCATAAGGCGGAAAGGGTCGGGAAAGTGGGAGAAGCAGGGGTGAGGGCTGTCCTGAAAGGAAACAGAGCAGAGCTCTTTAGGACTGGCTGGTGAGGCCGGCTAGGAAATCATGAGCAAGAAAACTGCCTGTTGCTGTTTGTTCCTGCTGCATCTATGGAGACAGGTCTTTGTTGCAATCCTGTTTATTTACAGACAAAGAAATATAGGACGTGGAGCAGCCATTTCTTCTCCTCATGGGAACAGTGTTGCAAGGCACTGAATACTGGGGAACTGCTTGGGCCAAAGAGATGGGTAGAAAAAGCTCATCTCCAGGGCAGGGGCACCCAAGCAAAGTGTAACTCATGGTGTCTGATTTACATTTGCAAGGTGATGCTCTGGTCATATCAGAGTTAAATTTCTTAACCCTGTCAACCATTAACTCCTAGCCTGGTCTAACGATTCAGCTGGACTCCGAAACCCATGTCATGAAAACGTAACCCATGGGAAACAAACAGCTTCCATCTCCATTCTTTGCCTCTAACAAGGGGCCTCACCCTGACCCACAGGGGGAGGAGTCTTGCTGGTTGAGCTTCTTTATGACCAGGTGGCGGAGCTTAGCTAGAAAAACACCTGTAGTGGTTGAGGGATGTGCTAGTTACGCACTCCAAGGGATACACCAGTTGGCAGACAGGCGAGAACCACCCCAGGAGCCGAGGGGTATAGCATGGTGCACAGGCATGGGAGTTGATCCCAGAGCCACCTATGCTGCTGTCACCCAAAAGGCAAGGCCCTAGTGAGGTCCTGAGGAGGGAACGGTGCCCAACAGGATTGTCTTGTGTAAACGTGCTCAGAGCAGGGGGCGCCTGAGACAGCAGACCAGCCTGGTGCTGCATGAGGTTATGGCTATGACCCAGCCTGGCTCATGGAGGGAGGAGCAGCCTCCGCCCCAAAACATGCCCCTTTGGGGTGGTGGGGGCAGCCTTGCAGGTTTATAGCATTGTTTGCAGGTAGGACTATGGCGTGATTCATCATCCTCTGCTCAGCCTACCCTGATCCCTTGGTGAGCTACTCATTGACCCTGGGAAATGGACGCAGCCTCTGGCGAGGAAGGACAGCTGCTGTGATTTTGTGTGTGTGCGCACGTGTGTGTACATGAACACCCTCCTGGGAAGAAGTACAGCCACGGTGAGCTTGTGTGTGTACGCATTTAAACGACTTGCTAACTTGGCCCCCAGGAGGCCGGCATGATGCGATTCTGTGCACCCAGGCTAGCCTCACAACCCCCAGGTAGGCCATGTCTACTCTTCACATGTTGGACGATACAATTTAGGTTGGTGTACAGGTGCCAAAGTTTTCATATGGCTTGTGTACGTGCCTACTTGGCTGCTTGTGCCCGCACTGCATATACTCACCGGGTGCGCTTGTGTGTCTGCACAGTGTGGTGCACCACAGGTGAGTATCCCAGTGTGCCATGCGCCACCCTCTAGTGCAATGACTTTTGGGAAATTTTCATGTGTTGAGGGGTAGAAATGAGTTACGCAGGAATCTAGGGGTCAAGTTCCCAGCATGCAACTTTCGCCTTCCCATAATGACATCCAGATCCCATAATTTTTGCACATTTAAAAAAAAAATCCAACAAACCCACATAGCACTTTTCTGCCTCTCATCTCTGACAGAAGCTGGTAGCCTGAACAGCTCTGCACTGTTCTCATGAACATTGAAAATGCAGGCGGAGTGATCCTGTGGTAGTCACAGACCCGCAGGAGGATTTGCAACAACATGGGCCGTGACGATGTCTTCAAAGGCTGATTGCTAAGGGACACAGTGAAACCCATTCAAGGCTGGTGGTGGTACAGCAGCTGCCGACAATGGAACACTGCGTCTGCACCTGTGAAATGAGCCCTGCCAGGGGGGAGCGCATCGTAATACGGGGTTGGGATGATGAGCAGCGGCTGCAGAACTCTTGGCTGCGAAAGGCCACGTTCCTAGATCTGTGTGCTGAGCTCACCCCAACCCACCAGAATGAGCTGCACTGACAGTGGGGAAGCGAGCAGTGATCACACTCTGGAAGCTTGCCATGCCGGATTGCTACCCGGCAGCGGGAAATCATTGTGAACTTGGAAAACCCACTGTGGGGCTGCTGTGATGCAAGTGTGGAGAGCCTTTAATTGTCTCCTGCTACGCAGGACAAGGTGCAGGGCAGCGTGGATGAATTTGCGGCAGTGGGGGCGATCGCTCAGATATCCCTCATTTGGCCCCAACCCACCTTACCACAGAGTACATCAGCATCGAGGGCTGGTTTCTATAGTTATGCAATCAGCAGTGATGCTTCATCAACATCAGTGTGACCTGGTCAGGGAAGGTGCATGATGCTCACATCTTTAAGAACACAGGACTGTTCAGAAAGCTGCAAGCAGGGGCTCTCTCCTCTCTCCCCCCCCTCCCACGGTGAGTTATCATTGGAAATATTGAAATACCAGTAGTGATCCTGAGGCCCAACCAACCCCTGGCTCATGAAGCCATGCACCAGCCATCTTGCTAGCACCAAGAAAAGCTACAGCTACCAGTTCAGCAGGGGCAGAATGGGAATTGAATGCACTTTTGGCAGATTGATTGGACACTGATGGCGTTTACTCAGCAAACTGGATCTCCGTGAGAAAAACANGGCATGAAGCTTTGGGCGCTGGAAAGATTTGTGAGGTGCTTGCTGAAGATTTAGAAATATGACACTCGGACTGATGCTGTGCTTAGAGTACATTTACCCAGAGGCCTGCGTGTTTTCTTACTGCTATGTGTTCTGAGGTGCTTTCCCCTTCCCTGTCCTGGGGGCTTGAGTACCGCTCTGCATTCAACAATATGTAGTGGGAACTAATAAAGAGATTTTACCACTCAAATTTCTATTATTTGAAAAAGAAAACAACAACAACCCCCCCCCCCCATCAAAACAATGTGCAGATAAAAATAGACAACCGTCTACCATAAATTAGCAGAACAAAACTTCAAAGTTGGAAAGGCATCAAACATTTTTGTCAATTTCAGTGCACAAACATAATCCCTTTTGACTACACCTACACCAACCATGGTTCTCCCAGGTCATTGTACGTGAAGCTGTACTGTCCCCTGGCATAGAGTGGTAGGGGTAGGGAGCTGCTAAACTGGAGTTCTCCAAGGACTGCAATGGGTGGCGAGTCTGTGAATGTTGGACCTGTAGGCCAAGTGGAATCCGCAGCATGTGTGTTTGCTGCCTGAGAAGCTCCATTATATCCTGGTATGTCTCCCTCTCCTTTTCCTGCTGGGGCTTCTGGGTCTTTCTCCATTGTCTCCTGATTTCTCTCTCCCACACCATGTTGGCCCATCAGGCCTTTTATTCATAGTCCGATGCAACACTGGCTTGCAGGATCTCGCTGAATATGTCAGCGCTAGTCCTCGTTTTTCTCCTCGTCAGGGTCAGGATTCCGAGGCTGTGGAGGGGGCACCCCCAAGGCTGCAATGGATAAAACAGACAGATGGATCATTGGATTTACAGTCACCATGGAAAGTGGGAGTTTCAGAAGTCCCTTCCCTTATTCCCATTTTTAAAAAAATAAGACATGCTTATTGACACTTCGCCTCTGCACAACACAGGCTCCAGCCCCAGCCATAGGGAGTATGGCCCCTGAAGGGGAGGTGGAGATGAGCACTAAGAGTTTTGATTGTATTAAACAATACAATTTTGGGCCCTGTTTCCATGGGTATGTGCATAGGGCATTGGCACTGTTGTCCACAGGTGGGGGTGATGTTAGCTGCTCTCTCACTCCTGAGGGTAGCAAAGGCACAAGAAAGCAAGGCTGTTGCTGGTATCTTGAAGGTGCCCAGGCCCATATGCCACTAGCCTGTTTACTGCAATGGTGCCAGCTGAACTCATGTCTGAGTGGCATGGGACAGAATCCTACTATGGAGGAGGGAATAAGGCTGCCATCCCTGAAACCTTCAGGAGAAGATTGCAAGAGGATTGCAGAGTACCTCCATGGATGTTTCATTGAGCTCTCTCAGGAGGATGCAAAGAACATCCCTAAGTATATAAACAAACTGCTCCGCCTCCCTGCCTAACCCTACAGAAGAATGAACTGCACATGCCAACTACGCCTCTGTTTGTTGCACTGCCACCACTCTTGTACAAATAAAACAATGAAAAGTCAATAGCCATGTCTTGTTAATGTGGGGCTGGACTGGGTGCCACCATTACATTTAAACACCGCAAGAGAACATGCAGGCACACACTTACCTGAGGTTCTTCTCCCCTCATAGGGCTTGTCCATGCCCAGCTGGAGGGACTGGCTAGACTGCAGTGGAGTCTTGAACAGGTCCTGGCTCATGGCATAGCTGGACCACCAGCTGCCATGTCTCCCGGCTCACAGGAATGGTTTCTGTCTTGGTGTCCTTGGAGGTATCCACTGTGGTCTGTGGGGTGCTGGAGGGATCTCTGCCTAGTACGGCATGCAGCTTGTTTTCAAACTGGCAGCTCTGGGGCTCAGCGCCAGATTGATTGTTGGCCTCCCTGGCCGTGGTATGCCTGCTGTTGTTCCTTTAACGTGGCACTGCTGCTGATCCTTGTCATATGCCGTCACCTGCATCTCCTGTGCAATCTGGTCATAGATGGCCACATTTCTACAGCTATTCTGGGGTTGTGCCCACACAGCCTCTGCTCCCCGGAAGCCCAGGTGATCCCGTATCTCCTGTCTCCTGCAGGCAGGAATGTGTCTAGTGCATGGAGCCGGCCTGGTCCACTGGAGAGTGGTGCGAGGCATGCACACCATGCTGGGCCATCAAGAAAAGGCATTTCAAAAACATACAGGAGGCTTTAAAGGTGGGGGCGGGGCGGCCAGTCTCCATGACCCAGGTAGTGGAGTTTGCAATTGTGACCAAAGCAGTCACTGTCGCTGGGAATGGGGCATTGTGGGCCCGTTGCTGGAGGACTGTTGGGGTTGACATAGGCCAGGCCGTGTCTAGATTTGCAAAGCATCACACTCAGTGTATTGATCATGACTCACGGCGGTTAAAGGAGGTGGTTTTACTGCATGGCTGCAGACACATACACGAATAGGGTGACACAATGACCTAACAGTGTAGTGTAGCCCACTCCTCAGCCTGAGGAAGAGGAAGTGCTCTATCTGCATTTGCCTAGGGCAGTAAATCAGGTACTCCCTCTTCCCCAGGAGCGGGAGGAGCACTGTGCACTGGCCACCCCGCATTGCCCAGAGCTGTTTGCTTACCTGCTGTTTGGCCTCTGGCAGGCTGGCCGCACTCCAGAGCCGAACACACACGTGATCCGTGAGGAGATGTAAATCCTGTGGACGAGGCCTTTAGTGCCTCCTGGAGGGACCAGCTGGAAAACCTTCCAGGCAGATACTGCCAACAGGTCCAGAAACCAGGTTAGCAGGAAACCCTGGACTGCATGTGGACCAGGAGATTAGGGAGCCAGGGGGCATGTGCAGTGCAGGTCTTATGAGGCCTCCAGTGGCAAAAGGGGCCGCAAGGACAGGAACAAAATGCAGAGGTGCTTAAGCCACACCTTGGCATTTAGCTGGGAGGAACAAGTGTCTCATTGGCCACGTTCCAGTGCTAGCAATACCCCTGCCTGATAACAAATACGCTAAGGGTGGTAGGGGGGCAGCATAGCACCTGGCCCTTGGACACCCCGTGGATCAACCAAAACCCATGGCTCCAAGTGGCCATCTCCGTAGTCGGCTGGGGAGCAGCTTCACTGCAGGAGAAGGAAGGACTGTGCTACCCAGCCAGCTCCAGGAACAGAGGGATGCCGCTGGGAGAAGGAGCAGGCTATGGAGGCTTCAGAGTGACATATACAGGAGATGCTGTATTCTTGAGTCCCCACAAAGCATCATGGTGGCTGCAGAGCTGAAGGGTCCCAGCCCTTGGATACAGAGGTGGGGCTGTGGTCATGTGACTTGGGGAGCAGGGGAAAGGATCATGACGAGGACAAGCCAATTCGGAAGAACAAGATTGACTTGTCCTTTCTATTCGTGCCCAATGACTGGAGCGGTGAGAGAACAGTGCATCGTGACTCATGGTGGGTGTGTGTGTGTGTGTCACCCTCCCCCGCCAGATTTCTGCCAGGGTGAAAGTTGAGCTGAGCGTGGCTAAGGGGGATGTGCCTGGGAAAGGCACCGGCATCTAGTGCTCCCACTGGGGCCTGCTAGGAGGCGCCTGGAGAAGGAAAGAGATGGGGTGGCAGCGCAGCTCGGCCAGAGGGGTGTGAGTCCCATCCCTTCCTCACCCACAGCTGCTTGGGCGGTAGATGTCTGGAACCCACCCCAGCCTGCGCTGTGCCTGCAACAGGGAGGCAATGGGTGCTGTGAGAGGATTGGGGGCAAGGTGGTGCCAGCTTGGAAAGTGTGTGGGAGGCACCAGGGGATTGGGAAAAGACCAGAGGCAACATGGGGGGCATAATGTGCCCTCCCCCAACCTTTAAATTGTGACACCCCTCCATCAAGAGTTACAGGTCATCTCTGCTTGCACTATTCACCCCCTGCCACAGCTGCTTCCTTCAGCCTTTGCACCTAACCCCCTTCCCAGACGGAGGGTTGTCTTGGGCTTCTCCTGCCAAACTCCAGTGGATTTGCTGTGGCCCCTGTTGGGTCCCCTATGCCCTTGCTGCAGCAATGCAGTGAGATTCAAAAACTCTTCTCTGATTTTTTATCATCTCCACCCCTGCAGGACCTGGAGTCTGTCACATATTCCAGCCAGTGTGTGCAGCTGCACGGTGGGTTGTGTTGTGCAAGAGGCCTGGATTTTAATTGTTGAAAGCAAGTGAAGGGTAACCAGCGCACAGCTTGGTCTCGAACTCTAAGTAGAAGCTGGCAATACAGAGCCCTGCATCAGCTGGCTGTGATCTGAGAATGGGGCTCAGCAGGGGGAATTATGCAACCCCCCAAACACAACTGACTGGTCAATGTAACGGTAACCAAAGGGTTTATTCAAATCCAACACTTGCTGGGCCCAAAGTCACCCCTCCCCAAAGAGAGCAGCTGGACCAGGCCTGTGGACCACCGGGAGCAGGGAGGGAGGTAAGCTGCAAAGCTTTCTGGAGTTAAGTGCTCAAGGGTTCACTTTGACCAGCTCCCCCAGGTAACACTCCACCTTTGCCTTGGCTCTGTGAGGATTTTACACCTTTTTTCCAAGCATACACATGGCCTGGAGGTGGGAAATGCCTCAGGAGGCCGGCTCAGTTCACTTCCCACTCAGGGACTCCACAGGGGATCAGAGAAATCAGCCCTGACTTTTCTCTGCCCAACCCATTCCCCCAGAGCAGGAGGCAGCCGCAGGGAAAACAGACATGGCTTCCTAGAGCAGGTGAGATGAATCGACAATCCCAGCTCTCAGCAGAATACAAGCCCACCTCAACTACAAGATACAGGAGACACTGGCTGAAATTCTCTGGCCTGTTCTGTATGGGTGGAGGGAGGCCTTGACCTTGATGAGATGCACAGAGGCTGAAGCTAGCATTCCTAGGGGCCCTTCTATAACTTTGTGAGCTCCTTGCAACGTGAACAGGGCTTAGTTTTATGTTGCACGAACTCGTGGAGAGTCTCCATGGATGGAACCTCATTGCTGGCTACCTTCGGACACCTGGGCAGCTCGGTTACCGTGTGAGTGGCAAGATTCGGTTTAAACTGGTGTTTAATGATTGATTTTTATGAGATTAGCTCTGTCTAGAAGACATGCTGTTATCTAGCTCCTACGAAAAAGTCTACAGCTGGTCAGATCAGTCGTAGCGATCACGCCTAGCATCAGACTCTGTGAATTGAAATCAGTGCCCATCGCTGCAGTGAAGAAATGTGAATTACGGTTACATGGTTTTGCTGACTCTGGTTTGAGTTGCCTTCTGCAGCCATTCCATTCTGAACCAGTAATGGGGGCGATGGGGGAGATTTCCTGCTAGTGAAAAAATCTAAGATACTTGGAAAAACGTCTGCAGAAATTCCGAAAAGCGAATCTTCCCAAGCTGACTTATTATGGTCAGTAAATAAAGAGGTAACAATTCATAGAAAACTCCCAGCTGGATTTATCTATCAAAGCATCACAGAAGGAATTTTGCCTCTTAAATTGTGATGGTCCCCTGTGCAAACAACATCCGATTCCCGCTCCTTTCTGTCTGGATAATATAAATGCACACACCGTAGGATGCTTGGCTTAGTTTCCAGAAGAGAAGTTTAATCTAATTTACATATTCCTAGGTACATTAATAACCAGAATATGCCCAATGAAAAAGTTAAAAGGTAAATTCCCTCCAAGCTCTGCTCAGCTTGGGATTCCAAATAAAAATGAATGCTCGTTATTTCTACATAAAACTAGAGTTAAAAAAGTCGAGGTTCTATGCAGCTAGACATAAAAAGCAACAGCGAGCAGGGCTGTGTGGAGAACGTCCAGGTTCTCCTGGAGAGAGCTGGCGACCGCCACTGTTGCTGTTTTGGAGTCTGAATTGGCAGGAAAAGTGTTAGTAGCACTCAGCACTTCTCCAAAGAACCCTGGAAGCCCATGCCTGCTGTCACGCCTCCTGGGATAGACTTGGCTGGTATTTACACACCTGAACTCAGTCAGGAGGAGTTTATGCACCCACCCGTCAGACAGGTGGGGCGGGAGGTCACACTGCGGAGATCTTAAGACATTCTACAATCAAAGGCTAAGAAAGGAAAGGAAGGCAGCGTGCAGCCTAAAGCTACCCCCTCCGGTAGTGTTGGATCACCGCCACGGGAAGCTAACAGCAACAGGAACCCGCGGGGCACTGCACAATCTCAAGTGAAATGGTTAGGACAACAACCGGACAGCAAGAAGTTGTGGGGAGGGAAAGAATGAATGTAGACATTACGAGACGGGTGGAGGATCAGTAAATCCATGATTTGCCATTTAATGTGTGGGATGAAGTTGACCAGTGATGTATTGTCTGGGGGAGGGGGATGGATAACATGCAGCGCAACCCAATAAGAATGGACTCTGACATCTACGTGAACTAAATTCGTCGTCGTCTAAGGAATCGAATATACATTAACTCTAGGGCCATATACATAATTAACAATATTCACCATCACAGACAGAGTTGCTTTCTCCCCTCTCCCTATCTCGTTACAGATGGCCTGATGGACTGTCACGTTCGCAATCCTCATAGAAACCTGAATCGCAACAGAGCAAACACGCACTCCCCTCTCTGGGACCAGAGTCTCTGGACTAATCTGCATTCATTAGCGGGAAAGAGGGATCCCCACATTCATCCCCTTTTGCAGGGAGCTCCCCTTCCTGGCTGGGAAAATGAGTCTCATTTCACACCCATCAGGATTCTGTGCAGCAGCCTCCTCGCCCACTTCGTGGGAGCCCCATGGGGTCCCCTCTCCAGTCTGTAACGGTTGTCTCCCCCAGAAGAACGTCTTATGTCCCGTAGTGCTCAACGCTGGCACTCCCATGCAATGCGAGTCAGCACAGGGGAAGCTGGGCTCCAGGAGGCTGCCGAGCCCAGCAGTAAGAATTTAGCTACCTCCCTTTGGTAACCGTCTGCAGCAGAGTCCTTCAGCGTGCTCCTTTGGAAACGTGCTCGTACAAGAGAGGGGCAGAGGGACGCCGGCCAGCGGGCTCCATTACTGAGCCTCGGTTATGGCCTGCACCTCAGGGGCCTCTGGCTCGCTGCGCAGGGGGTCGGCTTTGGAGAAATTCATTTCCAGGATGTGTCGCTGGAGATGTCGCACCCACTCCTCCTGGATGGAGAGAGGGCCCTGGAACTCCACCTCGCAGAACCTGCACCCGGGGGAGGGGAAGGGGGAACAATGTCAGACCCTGGATGAGATGCTCATTGAATATTTCTATTATGGCTCCAGTTGGGACCAGCCCCGTTGTTCTGGACACTGCAGCCCAATTCTAAGGAGCAAACAAATGGGGAGAGAGGATGCAGATGTGCGCAGTGCATCGGAGGAGGTTGTTTAATTAACTGTCAAGACTTTGTATTGACTGTCAGGCATCCAGAGAAGCCAATCTCGGGGGAAGCAGCTACCACTGACCTCAGCACCACACAAAGACAGACATGGCCCTTTCTGGAAACCAAACGTTACCTTAAACTCCACACATGGCAAATACTGGGAAGGACCTTAAAGGAAGAGGGGTCCCATAGCCAGGATTGGCTGTGGTTACACAGCATGAAAGGGCTCTAAGACTAAAGGCACTGATGGCAGGCTGAGGGCCAGCTGCTGGCATTAGGAATCACTGTGAAACGCTACACGTAGGTGGGGTCTCTCTGCATGTACTGCACAGTCACTGCCAGGAGTCCATGCCCTCAAAGAGAGAGTGCTGTGGACTGGGTGCCATCCAGCACTCCGGATGGGGGGAGCATGGATCCCTCTCTACAGACATACCTGCACTTCAGGGTGTAGATGTTACCCACGAATTTCACCAAGGATGTCTGCGGAGGCCTGGGGACCAGCGAGGGCACTGGTCTCATCCTGGGTGGTGGCTGGCGAGCTTCCTCCATTTTCTGCTGGAAGTCGCTGGCCGCCTCCTCTCGGGAGAGGGGGGCCTCTGGGGGTTTGGCTTGTCTTCGTTCAAACTCTAGGACAGAAGAGGCATCTTCAGAACACAGCACCATTGGCGGGCACGTGTCACCCAGGCTACAAGCTTGATGCTGAGCTACAAGGGCCTACGGTGCCTCCCCCCTGGCTTCCCATCCCAGGGGACTGGTCGTATGATCCCACCATGGGCGGCGCGTAATGGCTGGGGGGTATGGGGGAGAGNGGGGGGCTGAGAGCAGCAAGTGGGGGTGTGGCCTCGGCCAGAAGAGGCGGGGCAGGGGGCTAGCGTCCCCAAGGGGAAGCTTCATTTGCTGCCATGGATCCCACCACCTCTCACCAACAGGAACGGTGTCATCATGTGGTGGATTGGCTGGGGAGAGAGGACAGGGGAAACAGGATGCCGACTGCCCACCTGTGGGCTCATCCTTCCCTCCCTGGGGGTAGTGCTCTGGACAAGGGTCTCCCAAGCTTTTCCAGCCCACAGCACCCCCAGAGAGACCCCAGGGTAAAGGTGTTTGCATGCTCCTGCTTGGCAGCGAGTTCAGGGGCAATAAGAGGCGGCTCCCAACTCACTGTTGATGTTCTGGCGATGCTCCTCCACCTTCACCAGTGACAGGGGAGAGGTGACCATGGGCCGCTCGCCACCCCCACCACTGCCCCTATCCAGGAGTTTGCTGGGCTCACTGTGCCCCATCTCGCCCACCAGGCTCTTGCTCATGAAGGGCATGGCGCCTGGCTGCAGGCCCAGAGACAGCCTCTTCCCTGTGCTGTCCTGCTCCCGTGAGTGGGAGGAGTTACGGAACTTCTTGGTGAAGGGCCGGCCCCCCTGGATGTAACTGCGATAGGCTCCGGCCTTCTGGGGCCTGTGCTTGATCCACTCGCTCAGCGTCTCGATGGGTGAGCCGTTCACGCACCACTCAGTCACACCAAACTGCCGCAGATGAGCCCGCGCATGGCTGGCCAGTGCCTTGCGGTTCTCAAAGTAGAGGCCACAGAGCTCGCAGCAGGCTTCACTGGCTGGAGACAGAGAGAACAGGGAGTGAAAGCTTGCAGAGGGCCTGGGAAGCACCTCCCAGCAGCTGGAAGGCAGAGAAACACTGGGGTGCTAGGATCCAACAGGAAGGAGTTGCTTGGTCCCTGGCCCTCTCCCCGATCCTCCTCCTCCGCGGGGTCTGTCTGGGGTGGTGGGGGGGTGAGTGAGGGGGCAGCATTTCCATAGGCTGTGGAATCTGCTTTGGAGCTCACCCCTTACTGTCTGTAACCTACAAAATGGCTGGAACTGTCTCGTGACCCAACTCCCCACAATCCTTTGCATCTGCAGAAGGCTGTGGGATGGAGTGGGCTGCATGAAGATTGTTGGCCATCCTGAAGGTCACAGACCACTACCCCAGGCTACCCGGTAGTGAATTGCGTTACTTTGGTTATGTGGTGTCCAGAGACCACTGGCAAAGGTCTTTGTAGTCCACTGAGAGCTGCAGGGGGCTTTCCAGGCCAGGCTGAGTAGGGAGGTGGCTAAACTAATCCTGCTGCCTCTGCCCTGAGGGGGTCTCACTGGATGTTGGTCTGCTCTGCAGCTGGGAGGCTACTTCCCAGTGCGGGTAGATGGACAGGTGCTAGCTCTGCTGAGGCCAGTTCTTACAGCGCTGTGGCCAGGAATAGCAGAGGTGGGCAGCTCTGACTAGCCACCTGGATACATACCAGGTGGTCTGGGCAGGTTTGTATCCAGGTGCTAGTGCGAGCCATCGCCCATGCTACCCCAGCCACACTGCTATTGTTAGCACTCTAGCTTCAGCGGAGCTAGTGCATCTACCTGGGCTGGGAAGCAGCCTCCCAGCTGCAGTATAGATGTACCTGGGGTAAGGGCTCAGAACATCCTCTGGTACCAGACAAGTTGCTCTTATGACGTGGCAGGTTTGTGGCACCAGATCAGAGGCCCACAGCAGTGGACTCCCCAGTCCCTTTACGCTCTCTTGGTTTCTGGGAACGGGGCAGCAATGGAAGAGACAACAAAGCAGGAAGTCTCTCTGCTGGGAAGTGGGAAGGAAAGCGTTAACACCCCAGCAGGGTGCTACCTGTCCCCCTCTCCATGGGATACAGCTCAGCAGGGCTCTCCACCCACCCATCCCTCCCTATAGGATGGGGCCCTGGCATGGCACTCCACTGGGCCCTCTGTGAAGGGACCCAGCTCCTGCAGGTTTCTTTGACTGTCTCCCCTGCCACAATGGAGCCCTGGCACAGCTCTCTGCCTGCCCCCACCCCCACCCCCACTTACATGTGTGTGCCGGCTTGTCATGAGCCGCCTTGGCTTTGAAGGGCAGCTCGGTCTGGATGTAGGTCTTCTGCCTCACTTCACCATGGCCCCCAAGCCGCTCCTCCTGCAGCGGCCGCTTGGTGGAGAGTGGAGTCAGGAAGCCCCCGTGGGATTTGCTGGTGAGTGGTGAGAGCGAGATCTCCCGACTCATGCTGGAACCACTGGGGCTGGGCTTCCCCGTCCTTCCACCCAGCGGAGAGAGGGACATGGCCTGCAGCATTTTCCCAGGGGACTTGAGGGCTGCACCTTCCTCTGCCATCGGCTTGGGGGGCTCAATGCTGGAAGTATGGGGCTCCTTCTTGATCATACAGGGCTTGGACTTCTTCTTGAGGATCTCCCGCAGCGTGTCGATGGGTGAGCCATTGACAGACCACTCGGTCACCCCCATCTGGCGCAGGTGGGACCGGGCATGGCTGGACAGCCCTTTCCGGTTCTCGAAGTACTCCCCACAGAACTCGCATCTGATATCCCTCACGGGGTCAGCGCGGGAGGCTGCAGGGGGCAGAGACAGAGAAGGGAGTGCCTAGAATCCCCAGGCAGCATCCAGCCCCTGGAAGACTCACTGGGCAGTGCAGACTGGCGCACTGACCCCCGTCAACCTGCACGCCACAGAAGCTCTAACTGCAAAGGCCGGCGAGCCACACCTCTGCTATTGCAGCCCTCTATCTCTGTAGCAAGGAGGCACCGGGACAACACGTAGATTAAACATAGCTGCTAATATTCTGCTGCATCTATAATGTGGCGCCTGAGGATCTCAAACCACGCTACCAATACTGTCACCCACCCCACGAGAGGTAAGTGTGATCCCCAATTAACAGATCGGGAAACAACGTGCCCGAAGTGGCCAGTGGCTGAGCTGGGAACGGAACCCAGGAGTCCTGACTCCGTCCCCTGCTGTAGCCAAACACTGATTTGTTCCCCCCCAAGCTCTTGCCTATTATGGCAGGTGGTCACTGAAGTCAAAGTCACCCCACCATGCTAGCAGGAGTGCTGCTGCTCACACTTACAGAGGTTCAGGGGGGACATCTCCTCCCGTGGAGACCAGGTCCTGTTGGATGGATGGGGCTCACCGTGGAGACTCCCAGACATCATCTCTCGCTTGATCTCCATTCTCATTTGGTCTTGTTTCAGTTTCTTCTGAAAAGAGGGAGGGCCCATCCCTGGAAACATCTTCCTGGCTGTTGGGGGAGGGGAGGAGGTAGGAGAGTGTCCCATGGGACTTCCTGGCTGCTGGACCTTTTTGGGCATGGAGGGCACGTGAATCTCTCCTGGGCTGTGAGGCTCCAGCGATCCCATGCTGCCGATGACGGTCTTGGTCATGGCTTTCTGCCCTGGGGCTGGTGGGTTTGTGGTGCCACCCCGGGGCTGAGCTCTGCGCTTGAGGATCTCCCGCAACGTGTCGATTGGGGAGCCGTTGACATACCACTCGGTCACCCCCATCTGGCGCAGGTGGGACCTGGCATGGCTGGACAGCCCCTTCCGGTTTTCGAAGTACTCCCCACAGAACTCGCACCTGATATCCCTCACGGGCTCCGATCCAGAGGCTGAAACAAGGAGGGGAGACGTGCATTTACTGTAGCACCTGACAGGCGCAGCCCTATGCCACTGGGACACTAGCAAGATTATCCCCCCCAACCAGACAGCACAAAGCAAACACGCCACGCGCCAGAGGTCAAGACAATGGCAAAGCTGATCCCAGAACAAACTCAATGAAAGGAATCAAACCATCCAATGATCCCTGGGAAATGCGATAGGCAAGGGCAGTGCAGGGGAGGACAGAGCACACAGGGCAGGCTTTGATGGTGGGGCAGAGAGCAGGCACTCTCGGTGAGCCTAGACACAGTAACCGCAATGGCTGGAGGCCTAGGTAGGAGCTGTGATCCAGGAGACCTGGGAGAATACAGTCATTTCAGTGTCTTCCTTTGTGTGCATGTCCTGCTTGCCCAAGGCTTGAGGTGGGTGTCTGTGTGTGTTGGGTGCGGAGTAAAGGAAGGGGACCTGCAGGCATGCTAGAGCCCGGATGAAGACATTCAAACAAACGTGGAATGTATCTCCTTCCCACAGACACTGGAATGATCTGTCCAGTCAGCCCGGCAACCCTGGTTTGTATCACGCACTGGCTTGCTGTCCACCAAGCAGCTAAACCACATGTGGGGGTCCTTGTCATTTTTGGCTAATCAAAGTGCTGAGCACTCTACCTTCAAATGCAACGTACCCTTAACCCCATCCCCTCTTGGCTTCTGCAGACCTGCCTGCGTGCAGCATGATCCAGGAACCCCTGATTTCTCAGCGTGTGCTTGGAAGGAGCAAGAGGAGTAACACGACGCAGTATATATTTTTTGCCACCATAAGCAAGCTGCAGTCTGAGCCATGCAATCTCCTGGAGGTAAATGCTTAGCGGTGAGTGGGCGCAACTTACACATCGTCTTACAGGCTGCTTGAAAGGGGGAAAGCTTAGCAACCAGTCAGCATTAAATCACCAGCTCATGGAGAAGAGAACGCACAAACCAGCCACAGTCACTGAGCACCCCTCCCCCGTCTGAAGGCGAAAGCAGAACCTGCCTCCTTCTCTGCACCAAGGTAAGGGGAGAATGGAAACAGACACCCCCCTCCCAGGATGGGGACCAGACTCAGGCCAAAGGCCTGATGAATGCTGGCCTGAAATGAAAGGACAAGAGAGGTTGATTCCCCCTCTGCCAAGGACAGACAGGGCAATTTCAACCCAAGATGAAAACACCCAGCACTGGGCTTTCTAGCAGGGTCCAGGCACTGAGTCACCCTGACATCCTGTACAGCTTAGGCCACCGAGTACCCTAGAAAGTGCAGCAGTCCCTGTCTATCGAGCAGCACTGAGAGAGCTCAGGCTGCACAAGGCGACAGGCGTTCTGCAACGTGAGAGCACCAAACAGCCTGGCCTCCCCTCCCTGATCTGGGTGGTCAAGCAGTCAGAACCCGTTTGACTCGAGGATTCCTGAATGGATGGTGCCCAAGCAGGTGCCTGGTGTTACCTTGGAAGGGAAGGGGCTGGGCTCTTTATCTACTCAGGACTGAGGTAGGAACGTGGGGCGTGTGCCTGGCTGAGGAAGGACACAGAAGCTGGCTCAGAAAGTGGTGTGAGAGAGCACTTTATGGGGAAAAGGAAAAGCAAGGGGCGTGCGACCAAGAGCCGTTTATTCTCTGTCATTGCCCTGACACAGAACCCAGGAGTCCTGACTCCCAGTCCCCTGGGCCACGCTCCATCCCAGCACTGGGAACAAAACCCAGGAGTCTTGATGCCCAGTTCCCTGCTTTCGCCAAACAATGGTGAAGGCTCGATAGGGAGTGGCCTCAGGCCTTGCTTAATGTAAACAAGGGGGAGAGGAGGAGGGAAGAGGAGGCGGTGATGAGAGAGAACCTACAGAGGTTGAGTGGAGACATCCCAGCATCTGAAGCCCAGTACGCGCTGGAGGAAAGACCCTGTTTTCTTTGCAGATTGGCCTCAGCTGACAACCTGTGGGTTTGTGGCTTCAGTTTCTTGGATGGTGGAAGGGAGTGAGGCGAGAGGATCGCTGGCTGTTTGCCCAAAGGCCTTGGTGGAGGTGGTTGTTTCATGCCTGTTGCAGGTACAGCTGCTGTGCTCTTTGGGCTGGGTCTGTCCAAGCTCCCAGCCTCCACTAATGATTTTCTCTCACTAGGGAGGAGAGAGGAAAGACGGCTTTTGAAGTCTTCACTTTGGATGAGGTCATTTAAAACATCAATTGGAGAGCCTTTAGCATCTGGATCATTCACTCCCAGGTGTCTCAGGTGGGCTCTAGCATGACTCGATAACCCCTTTCTGGTTTCAAACCAGGCACCACATAACTGGCAGTCAATTTCTTTGCCCGAGTCACTATCTACAGCTGCGGAAAGAAAACACATCGATCATAATACATACGGTCACCGAGGAGAATGTCTTTCAAGCACCAGTTACAACCCAAAAGGGACTTGGTTCAAGTGGCCTGGGTTGTCTCTCCAGTGAAGAGGTTATATGCTGCGTTCTCTAGAGATTTTAAACAGGCAGCCCTAAAGGAAAGGTAAATTATCACGCTGGCCCAGGCAGCATGGCTGCCGCTCCCTGACGGTTATGCTGGAATTCCATCAGAAACCTTGACTTTCAGGGCTTCTCCATCATTTCTGTGTCTCCGTTTACATGTGCCAAACCGCTTTAGAAAGTGGTAGCCAAAGGCTGTGCATAGTAATCGGGGATCAACATTTTATTTTGGGTTCGCTGGCCCGGCAGCAGCCTCTGGAGAATGTTACTGTTCCCGAAAACCTGGGTGTTGGTCCTCCAGCTAAGCAGTCCTTCCCACATTACTTCAATAGCCAATATCCCATGAATCGCTAAATTTAGAGATTAGCGCTTTACACCATTTGAAAGCTGGAACTCCAAAGTGTCAGATGGCATAAGGCTCTAGTTTCAGCGTTAGCTGACCCCAGTGGTACCAGCTGCTACCGTCAGGTCAGATTTAACGTTGGAAAAAGCAAGAAGATAATCAGAATGGAGTGATTTTTAAGTCCAATATTTTGCGACAGGATGGGACTAAAAACAAAGCTTTAGTGTAAGTGCTAAATGCCTGGTGTTCCCTAGCCCCGGTTCTTTGCGATACCAAACCTTAAAAGCATACTGGACACACAGGCTCCGCACGCTAGCTGTGCTCCTTTGACATTGGTACAGAACTGAATACAACCAACTCCAGAGCATTCTCCTTCCCCATCCCTGCTAAGTAGCAAGGAACATCTCAGACCTAATTTTAAACATGATCTGATTTTAAAAAAGGGATTTCATTTTACAAAGTTGGTGACTTCCACAAGGCCATGAATGGCAAGGCTATCCCACAGGTGGCACCAAGAGATTAACGAGGGCTGGGACTTTCTGAGGGAAAGAGCCCTCACTTGAACAACTAAGAGTGAAGACTGGAATGTTGTTACTGAGCACATGCGGAACTGGTGCATGGATCATTACAAGCTCACAAAGTTCATGCACATTTCTGCAGAAAAACTGCCATATGTGCTTATAGTGGCAGTCTCTTCCATGCAAGTCTATGAATGTCAAGCAAGCACATAAGAGGTCAGGTAATGGCAAGCCTCTTGATTTGAAATCTGCACTCAGGTATATGGCTGGCTATTCCCCAGATTGCCCAGCCAGACCCCAGCAGCCTAGGTGAAGGTTAACACAGGGGCCCTAATATCAATGGGAGCACTGCCCACTGCTGTCTCAGTAACTTAGATAACTGAGAAGTCTAGGCCTGGTCGTCGTAACTGGGCTAAGGAAGATTGGGACATGAGGATGCCAGGGCATGAGACAGTCAGAGAAACATGTCAAGCGGACAGTCACTTTCCCAACTGTTTCTTTCAGCAGAATAAGACCAGCAGAATCATCCACATCTAATCAGCCTGGATTCAGGGCTTTAGTGCTCAAGCAAACTAGGCTGTGGAAGAGTTCATTGAGTGATACACAAAGGTCAGTCACCCATTTGGAATGACACAAACCTTGATGAACAATAGAAAGGGGGACTGGGACATGGAACTGTTCGTCTGCAGGGGCCTGGGTAGGATGGCTGGTCTGTGAAAGTCCAGATCCAAATGGACGATAGACAAGACACATCAGCACAAGTAGGACTAATTGTGGCACATCCAGTCCTCACCCTCTGCAGCGAGGTGGCAGAGGCCAAACTCCCTTTAGTGCCAGGGAAGGTCGCTCCAGGTCATTCCCGGGACCCTGGGGAAAGGGGAGTATGCAACAGCTTGTGCTGCTCTGGTCCACTTCCATAGAGAGAGGAGTTCAGTCTAGTCCTGTCAGATCAAAACTAATGTTACTTGAAAAGTAACAGAAGTCGGGCTCTAAACCATACTCTGCTGAGCTTAGATATGGCAGCATTTACAGTGTGTAAAACCATGGGCTGCCCTGACGCAGGAGATCTAGCAAGGAGTGGAGTGCATGTGCTGGAGGAGACTGGGTAATTCGTTGTGTGTATTTAGGACTATTTCCAGTTGCCAATTCCACAAGCAGTCAGCACCCGACGCCTCACCTCTCACTCAGGGTTAACAGACACTGAACTGCTGCAGCCCAGTTTGGACAAGAGCTGCTGAGAAAAATCCACCTGTGCTTTCTATGCAGAACTGAAGAGTCTTCTCAGAACTCAACCACGCCGCGTTGAACAGTCGCTGCACTGACTCAGTCTGGTTTACAGGGTGTCTCAGCTCAGATGTTGTAGAAAAGGAAAGCTAGTTGGTTGGCAAACTAGTTCAGACTAGGATTCCTCCCCGACTGGCTGTTGTACCCAGAATGCCCTTTGCTTCCCAACAGACACAGGGCACTGCAGGGAACAGTTATACAGAGTCTAGGAACAAAGTTGGAAGGCAGCAAGTGGCATCTTACAGGAGGGTGCCCTCTAGGGACTCCCCTCCAGGAATAAGTGGGGTCAGGTGCACGGTTGATAGACTTGCTTAGCCCCCAGAACAGGCCTGGGGAGATGGCTGCTGCACACATGGAGAGAAACAGCAAGATGGACGACCAATTTGGCTGCCCTGGTACAAACACACAGCAAAAGCAGCAGGGGGTCTTTGAGGAGGCGGCCTGCTCCAGTTATCTGGCTGGAGAGAAATGTGGTAGGAGCCGGGGAGCAGTGGAAAGATGCAGGTGTAGCAGGGGCACTTACTTTACCCAGATTTGTTTGGGCAGGGGAGGAGAGAAGGGCGGGGGAGGAAACCCTCACCCGCTAAATCAGAAACAGATGACACTCTCCTTCCACAATGAGCTATGATTAGCACTTATCCTCCAGAGACGGGAAAGGAGCCACACGCTTGTCAGAAAGACCCACGGAATGCAGTCCAGGACCAAGTTGGGACTCACTGCCCTGTGGATGTTTGCAAGGTGTATCCAGATTAGACGGCAGCAGCCCCTATGGGACCTCGCTGGAAAACTGCTGACAGCTACACTGAGTCCCACCCATGGCTGAAAGACAGGAAAGCCCCGCACCCATTCTCCCCACATGACAGCGAAGGGATGCCTTGTAGCAGGTTACCCAACAAGATAGCAGCATCAAGTTTTGGTCAGCAAGTTCCCACACACTCAGCTCTCCTGCCACATATCTAGTGGGAAACACCAAAGGTAAAGAGACTCACTTAGATTTAAGGGCCCTTCCTCCTCGGTCTGCGGCCACTGTGCTTTTGGAGAGCTCTGCAGAGGGCTCAGGGGCAACTTGGGGGTCTTGTCCTCTGGGTGTTTCGGAGGGGGAGATCCTGAGAGCGTGGGTGGCACTTTCTTGAGGAGCGGGGATCCTGGCTGTGAAAGGCTCTTTGAGGAGAAGCCTGGTGGGGACTTGATCGCTTTGTTCACAGGGGGATCTGGCAAGCGGTCGCCTGTCTTGCTGAGAGACAGCAGTGTTGGCCGTGGGGAGCTGCCTGTCCCTTCTTTGGGGGAGCTGGATTTTTTGCTGAGCGTTGGGGACATTGGGCTACTGTCAGGTTTGCCCTTCTGCTTCATCAGTTCATAGAGCAAGTCGATGGGAGCTCCACTGCTCTCGGACTCTGCCACGCCAAGCTGCCGAAGGTGAGAGCGAGCGTGGCTGGACAGGCCTTTGCGGGTCTCAAAGCAGGCGCCACAGACCTCGCATGTCGTGAGGTTTTGAGCTGAAAAAGAAGAGCAGCTGTTAGTGAGTCACAGAGCTTCACAAGGTGCAGCGCACAATCCCTGCATGGCTCATGCCGGGTGCCCTTGTCCTCAGCGCCCGGAAGCAGCCCCCCATCCCAAAGTGCAATTCTAAACTACTTTAACTCCCAAGACTACTTATGCAAATGTAGCTGTCTTCCCTGTTGCCTTGCCACCAATCAGAACCCTGCACTATGAGCACTCGGGGGCAGGGACTGTTTGTCGGCAGAGTGCCTAGCACATTAAGGCCCTAACCAAGGCCTCTGGGTATCAATGCAACCACCAGCAATAAACTGGGAGAAGCTGGGGATAAGGGGGAAGCAGACAAGTCAGGTATGAGTCTAGTGTGATACGGCAGAAAAAGGACAACAGATCTGGGCCATCCCGCTACAGCTGTTAACTATGCTGCTCACCTTGCCCTCCCTTCCCCCTCACAGTTTGTTATTCTTTCATTGTATGGCTTATAGGTTATACTAGAATTCTCAGGCCAGGGACCATGGGTAATGTTTTCAGAAGCACCCATATTCCTTTTCAAAATGGTACCCAGGGGGTTTCTGCTGCCTGTACAGTGCCTGGCCCACTCTGGGACCTACAATAAGGGATATGGGGCAAACTAAGCTGGCACATTGTGTACATTTCTAGGCATCTCATTATCAGCAAACCCACAAACTGGAAGAAACCAAGGGGCTGGAGAGACTCAGTTATGAGGTCAGACTGAGACTGTTTAAGTCAGCCCTAACAAGGACAGAGAAGGGACATACCTGCCTAAAGACATCGGAAAGGTGCAAACACCCAGGACAGAGAGGAATCATTTACACAGCTATTTGGGAGTGATTAACTAACTGGAAGAGATTGGTTAAGGACAGAATTCAGGACAGACACCAGGAAAAGCTTCCTGATGATTCAGCATAAGTAGAAGGTTGCATGATCTGCTATGGAAGGTACTGGACAAAGCCACATTTGGGGTACTGAAGGTATCATGGGAACTATCCTGAGTGGCAGTAGAGTGCAAGATAGTCTAAGAGGCCATGTAATGCTCCATCACGATGCGTGTTGTTTGGCAAATTGTCCATGACTGCTCTGATCACAATAAGGTGCTGTAGTCTGGGACCGCTAGCCTGCAGAGCCACGCTAGAGTACTAAGAACAAGGGTGGCAGTAGTCCCCTCCAATTTATTCATATTAGAGCCAGCCCTTCAGCTCATGGCAAGTTGCCAACATGACTCCTCACCACAGCAACATGTGAGCACTGCCCTGCTCCAAAAGGACCATCTTTCATTCTATCATCCCACGGACCGAATAGGCACAGAGGCCTGGCCTGCCAGCTCCATTCCTTTCCTTTCTCAGTTTTGAATGAAGACGGATTGCAATAGAAGAGCCCAATGGTGCTAATCCAGTGATTTTAAGAGAGACTACTTGAAAACTCCACCTGTTGCCCAAGGCAGACTAACACCACAGAGAGTCTCTTTCTGCCAAGTTATGATGAGGATGGAAGAAGTTTGAACTGCAAGTACCTTCCCACATCAATGACAATTCCCCATAATTCTAGGCAACAGGGAAACAGCCAAGAGCAAGGAGTTTTCATTTATTTTTAACATGACTTGCTGTCTATTAAATCACAAACAGGTAGGAATAAAAGCAGGAATGTGGGGTCTGGATAATCAGGAACAGAAGCCAATAAAGCCCTTGTCTGGTTCTTAATCCTTGGAGCAGAGACCATCCTTCCTAAAGTTTTGGAAAGTGACTGGCACGCAGTGGGTGCGATCACCAATAAATCATCATAATCGAGTTCTTCCTTTACGGATATCTTCCCATTTTGTCACGCCCACTGGCTTGCTATTGGAGGGCCACTCTTGTGCGCTTGTTCATAACTGCAAGATGCCTTGTAAGTGATGGATTTGGGCAATAATTTGTTCATGTAGGGAATAAAAAAAAGCTTATTTTTTTCCAATGAAAATGACATGCAACAAAGAACAACAAAACAAGGCTCCCAGGATTCCTCTGAAGTAGCTGAGGAAAGTGCCTCCCCCTCAGCAGGAGAGGCCAGCTGCAACGGAGCCAAATTACAGAATGAAGTTGAGTCATAATCAGAAAAGCACTCACTTTTGGAATCCTGGGAGTCTGGCTTGTTTCCAGGAGCTTCCGGAGATAGTTTGGTCCCTATTCTGTTTGGAGTTTGATCCAATTGCCCGGCTGGAGTACTCTTCTTTGGGATGGGTGGTGACCCCACTTCCATGGCAACCATTTCTTCCTCCTCAGAGGCCATAACTGCCAGGGAGAGAAGGAAACATTCAGTCCGAGCTGTAAACAGTAAAGCATTAATGAAACTCACTCAAGGGGAGCAGTGAATAAAGGTTAAACCATTCCACATTTGATTAAAATGCCCTATAAGTTACTCATTAGCTCCATGTTATCAGCCAGGCACCAAGAATGGAAGTGAAAAAATACCCCAGTCAATACTATCCATTAATGGAAAAACAAGTTTGTAATAGGTAGGTTTACAGCAAACAGATGCTTTTGGACCTGGGTCATTAAGAGAATAGGAACTATAGCTCACGGATGCAAATGCAGGGGTTAAGTCATCACTGCACAGGAATATACAGAAATTCTCAGTGTAAGCTTCCCGTGCTATCAGCAGTGACTCAGGGAACAAAGAGTGGTATGAAATGATGGTATTCGTCACACCGCGCAAAACACATTCCATATCTTCTGGTCTCTAGACTGATAGGACCAATGAGCCTCAGCCATGGATCACGACACCACCGAGCCTGGCATCGTACAAACACAAAACAAAAAGAGGGTCCCTGACCATTTCTCTGCGGCTAGTGAGTTGTTAGTTTACAGAGCATCACTGATGTCCATAGAGTTTTACTGTCAAGCCAACAGGTCCTGGCCCTGAGGAAATTACAAGCTTGCCAACACTTCCTACCGTGTGTAGCATTTACTATCAGGACATCAATAGGACTGTTCCTAGCACAAGGACTATACTTAGTAGTGTTTACATTACCTGGTTAAAAGAACAGGAGTACTTGTGGCACCTTAGAGACTAACAAATTTATTTGAACATAAGCTTTCGTGGGCTACGGCTCACTTCTTCGGATGCATGTAGTGGAAAATACAGTAGGAAGATATATATATACATACATACATATACATATATATATATATATACACACACACACACACAGAACATGAAGCAATGGGTGTTACTATACACACTATAAGGAGAGTGATCAATTAAGTTGAGCTTTTATCAGCAGGAGAGAAAAAAGAACTGTTTGTAGTGGTAATGAAAATGGCCCATTTCCAGCAATTGACAAGGAGATATGAGGAACTGGGGAGGGGGAGAAATAAGCATGGGGAAATAGTTTTACTTTGTGTAATGGCCCATCCACTCCCAGTCTTTGTTCAAGCCTAATTTAATGGTGTCCAGTTTGCAAATTAATTCCAATTCAGCAGTCTCTTGTTGGAGTCTGTTTTTGAAGTTATTTTGTTGTAATATTGCAACTTTTAGGTCTGTAATCGAGTGGCCAGGGAGACTGCAGGGTTCTCCAACTGGTTTTTGAATGTTATAATTCTTGACATCTGATTTGTGTCCATTTATTCTTATATGTACAGACTGTCCAGTTTGGCCAATGTACATGGCAGAGGGGTATTGCTGGCACATGATGGCATATATCACATTGGTAGATGTGCAGGTGAACGAGCCTCTGATAGTGTGGCTGGTGTTATTAGGTCCTACAATGGTGTCCCTTGAATAGATATGTGGACAGAGTTGGCAACGGGCTTTGTTGCAAGGATAAGTTCCTGGGTTAGTGTTTTTGTTGTGTGGTTGCTGGTGAGTATTTGCTTCAGGTTTGGGGGCTGTCTGTAAGCAAGGACTGGCCTGTCTCCCAAGATCTGTGAGAGTGATGGATCGTCCTTCAGGATAGGTTGTAGATCCTTGATGATGCGCTGGAGAGGTTTTAGTTGGGGGCTGAAGGTGATGGCTTGTGGCGTTCTGTGTCTATTACCAGGTTAGAAGGCTAAAGGCACAAGAAGTGACAATAGACCACAGGGAAGAGAGAACGCAATGGGATTGGTACATTGCTTCTGGGAAAGCATTAATTATGGACAGTTGGACTGTTTATGTTGTGTTTGTAATGTTTGTTTTATTTTCACTGAGAGCCAGCAGGATAGGGGAAGCACCCAGTGGCACAACTAAGATTACGGATAGCAAGCTGTATCAAAAAAGTTTTGAAGGGGTATTTGAATGGAAGGGTGCCTGGAACCCTGGGACAGAGGCACAAAGATCAGTGGAATCCCAAATTGGAGCAGACAGAAAATATTAAAGATGACATGAACAGACAGGGCAACAAGAAATCTCCAAAATAAAATGTGGGAAGTTTATAAAAATCACTTTTATTTTACCTACTTCTAGAAGCCATAAAACAAAACAAAAACTTAACTTAATGGTCATTTAGAGAAAAACTGCACTGTAACACAAAAAGGAATTTGTAGCAATGTGTCCAACTACAGGGGAATAAGCCACTGCTCTTTAAAATGCCTTAAATATTAAATGTGTTGTTTAGAGTGTTGTAACCCAGGATATCAGAGAGACATGGTGGGTGAGGTAATGTTTTTATTGGACCAATTTCTGTTGGTGAAAGAGAACAGCTTTTGAGCTTAAGAAACGCCCTGTGTGTGCTCAAAAGCTCGTCTCTTTCACCAACAAAAGTTATTCCCTTGTCTCTTAAATATTAAACAATAGTTAAAGCAATCAAACAGGAAGCTGTCATTTTGACAGTTTGGAAACGCAAGGTAGGGCTTTAGCTGCTTTATTATATAGCAAGAAAAGACTGTTTCAGTTATGCTAAAGTAAACTGCTGCATAGGTTTGGTTTTTATGGTTAGTTTTACAGATTAAAGTGACTCAAGCCTTTTCATTTGGTTAAATTTAACTATGGAGCTGTCTCTGTAACTCTGAAAGTTTCTGAGGGTGACATCAATTTCCCCTGTGCTGTTTCATATCCTCAAACTGGGACTAGTCACTTTCTGCAGAAACACCTCAGCCTCATTCACTAGCTGGAGACACAACAGGACAAGAGTTTTTTAAAATGATTCAAAACCAGTGTCTTTTAACAGGCTCTTGTGGGTAAATATTCATGTTGCTCCCTGAGATTAGTGCTGGGGCATCATGGTGATACATAAAATCCTACAACATGAAGGAATAAGGCTGCTTATGTGGCGAGGGCATCCAGAATTTATATCAGCAATGACTGATGCCCCCCCAAGAGTTTGGAAGAGTTAAAAACCCTCTTACTCCAGGGTTGCTGTGGGGTTTAGGAAGTAGCTTCCCCCCATAGGCAGGTTATTCCACAGCTCTCCATTACAGGGTTTCTTGCATATTCCTTTTAACAGCTAGCACTGGCTGCTGTCAGGAACAAGAAACAGGGCTAGAGGGCCCCTGAGCTGGCCTACCAAATCCTCTGCTCCTAGATTCATGGTGTTAAAGCTACTCCTCACTGGGAGGGCACAATCAGAGAAAAAGAGAATAAGGTTGGGCTCAATGAAACCCATCCATGAGAAAGGGTCCAGACCTGGGAACAGCTACCCCCCATCCCAGAGGGGAGCCAAGTTTGTGGTCAGGGCAGGGGGCAGTAAGCCCAACCTGTCAATGTGGAAGAGCACAGAGCTGAATTAAGGGTGGAAGAAGACAATAAGCCCAACCTGTCACTATATTTAGGGGAAGAGGCACACTGGGCACAGCTCCCCAGGGACTAGGGGGAGCCAGGTGTACTGGTAGAGAAGTAGTCAGCCCAGCCTATCAGTGCAGAGGAGCACAGAGGAAGGCACAGCCCCATGACACCAGGAAACCAATGAGCCAGGCCTGTCAGTGTGTGAGAAGCAAAGAACTAGGTAGAGTCTTGACACAGACAGCATACTGGGGGCTATCTGAAAGAGGTGTGAGGACAGTGCTCCAGGCAGCCTGTCAGTATGTGTTTTGTATGTGGGAGGAGCTGAACATAGCCTCCTAGAAGTGAAGGAGGAGGCAGAGATGGAGGCAATGAGCTTGGCCCATCAATGTGGGGGGAAGGGGAGAAGACATAGAACTAGGTACAGCCCCGGGGGTGTGAGCCCAGCATGTCGGTGGGGGGCGCGAAAGCAGGCGAGAGGCCCCAGAATGGGGACAGGGAGTGCACTGAACCTGGTCTAATAGTGTGTGTGTGGGGGAAGGGGGGTTCGTGAGCCTGGTCTGTTAGTCCAGGGGGAGCAAGCCCTTTCTGTCAGTGTGTATATGTGTGTGTGCGCGCGTGAACTTGGCACAGCTAGGGTGAGTGAGCCCAGTCTGTCAGTGCAGGGAGGGGGGGGGGAAGAGAGAGACAGAAGCAAGCCCAGGCTGTCAGTCTGGGGGTTGGGGGAGGGAGAACAGGCTGGGCAGAGCCCCCGGGAAACTGGGGGTCACACTGAGCACAGGCGGTCAGTGTAGGGGGCGATCTGGGCAGAGCCCCCCGGGATGCGGGCAGGGGAGCGGGCAGGGCCGGGGCTGTCAGTGCGGGGGGGGGCGCTGGGGGAGCGCGCTAAACCCTGGCTGTCAGTGCAGGCGGGAGGGGGGTGCCTGGTGCCCGGGCAGAGCCCCCCATAGGCGGCCGGGGAACGCTGAGCTCGGCCTGTCGGGCGGCGGGGAACGGGGACTACAGCGAAGTGCGTCTCCTCCCCCGGCCCACTCGCTCCCCGACGGGAGGGGCCGAGGAGGGAGCTCAGACCCCCGGGGAGACCCAGACCCGAACCCGCCACCGCCCGCGGGGGCAGAGGAGTCCGGCCTGCTCCACTCCGGCTCCAACTCCCGTCTGGCTGCGGGCTGGGCGGGGCCGATCCCGCGCCTAGGCCCGGGGGTGGAGCGGGGGGATCCTCACCGGTCTCGGGCACCACCTCCGGCTCGGGCTCCCCGTCCCCGTCCCGCTCTCGGGGCCGCGGCGGCGCCGCCGCTTTTGTCACTTTCAGCGGCGAGGAGGTGGAGGCCGCCATCTTGGGTCCGGCACATGCAGGGCGGCCACAAGGCGGGGCAGCCGAGCGCCGAGCCACGGGCCGCGCCAGGCCAGGCGGGGCAGCCGAGCGCCGAGCCAGCCCAGGTGGCCGCCGCCGAACCAGAACCCACAAAGGCAGACAGGAACAGTCACCTACCGAGCAATCGATACTAGGCCCTCTAGGCGGGAGCCACAGAACTTGCCACGCACGTAGGCAGGAGCAGAGGAGAGCCGAGCTCGCGTAGGGCCCACAGGCCCAGGCCAGGCCCAGGCTGTGGAGGCCCCCAGGGGGCTGGCAGGGGCCTTAAGGCCGTGCCTGGTTGGTGCTGCCTGGGGCAGTGTGAGGCAGGGTTGCCACCCCAAGTGACCCCTTGCCTGCTGCCAGCAGGGCAGGCGCTTGGGCATCTCTCCCGCGAGGGGTGGCCCCTCTGAGCCCATGCTACCGGTTCCCCCATCTTCACCTCCCCCGGGACTGAAATCCTAGTGCTCCCTCCGCCCCTGATCCCTCACACCCCCTCAACTTTTCCCTACGTGGCCCTGCATGCGGCTACACCGGCCCCTGCCTGTCCCTTTCCCCTGAAGCAGGTTCTGAATGGAGGCAGACCGTCCTGCTCGGCTCATAGCAAAGCCTGGCAGCCAGAGGTTGATAGAGGGCTAATATATCTTCCCCTGTTTGTGCCTGTATTGCCAAGAAAGGCTCAAGGAGGGAAAAGGGGAGGACAGCCCCCCCCTCACAGCAGCCCCAGGGGACAGGCTGTCAGAAATTATTTTAAATCCTATGCCAGTCTGCTAATGTAGCACAGCAGGGACAGCTAACACAACCCCTACTTACTACAGCTCCCGGGAAGCACTGCAGCATTAATTGCTCCATGACATGTCAAGAAGTGGCTCATTTTAGACCTGCATAAATACAAGGAAAATAAAGTGCCCGCAACACCCCCTTCTTAAGAGCCATAGAATGGCCTGAACGTAAGGGGTGCTTTGCCGGATTCTGAACCACAAGGCAGTTTAAGAGCCTTAACTCCAAATCACTCATTAACTTATGCAATGTAGAGAGAAAATGATTTGCTTTCACCAGGAGAAGAAATACATGCGACTGTGACATAGTTCTTAAAGAGGAAGTTACTCACCTTTGTAGTAATAATGGTTCTTCAAGCTGTGTTTCCTTATGGGTGCTCCACTGTAGCTGCGCTTGCATCCCTGTGCTGCTGCTCAGAGAACTTTGGTAGCAGTATCCCTTTGGCCTGCACTTGTGCTGTCCGCCCCTTGTGCTCTGCCACACAGCTAACCAGTGCTGCACAGGCAAACCCGCCTCAGTTTCTTCTCTACCACAGAGTCCTTGACAAGAACTCCAAAGCAGAGGGGAGGAGGATGGGTCATGGAGCACCCATCCAGACACACATCTCGAAGAATCATTGTTACCGCACCAGGTGAATAACTTCCTCTTCTTCTTCAAGTAGTGTCCCTATAGGTGCTCCACTGTAGTTGACTCCCAAGCCGTATCCCTAATGGGAGGCGGAGGCTTTGGAGTCAAGTCAGTTATGGATGACAATACTGCGGAATTGAAGATAGTATCTGAAGCAGTCCCCAGTAATCGCATAGTGTTCTGTGAAGATATGTGCAGATGCCCAGGTTGCTGCTCTGCAGATTTCTGAGATAAGGACATTCTTGAGGAAGGTGTCAGAGGAGGAAACTGACTTAGTGGAGTGTGTGCAGTTTCTGGCTGGAGGTATGATGTTGTGACCTGATCACTGTGTTTGATACAGTTCGAGACCCATTTGGAGAGTGTCTGGGATGATATTGCTGTGCCTTTAGACCTGCCTTTAGACCGTTCTGCAGTGGAGAGGAAAAGTTTAGGAGGGAGGATGTATGAGGGAGATGTGCCATAAATGCTACTATCTCCCTTATTCTCCTTGTCGAGGTGATTGCCACCAAGAATTCTGTCTTCATAGACAGGTTTTTGACCGAACAAGGGGCCATGGGTTCAAAGGATGGCCTACTCAGGCTTTTCAGTATTAAGTTTAGATTCTGGGTTGGGGGGGGGATGTCTGGGTTGGGGAAAGGTTTACTATACCCTTGAGAAATCATTTTGTAGTTGGGTGTGAGAGCACAGTGTATCCCTCAGGATACTTCCCTGATGGAAGGCTGCTATGGCCACTAGGTGAACTTTGATTGAGTCAGTATATAATCTAGGACCATTGGGAGAGTAGCAGAAGTCAGGGAAATTTGTCTTGAATTACACCAAGTCTGAAACCTGGTCCACTTTTGCAGAAAAGTACGACAGGTAGCCGATTTCCTACTGTGTAGTAACACTTCCTGTGCCTCCTCAGAGCAGAATCTGTCTGTCTGCTGGAACCATGAAGGACCCAGCCTTGAGTCAGAGTATCCGCAGGTTGGGGTGGAGAGTGCGTCCCTCGTTCTGCGAGAGGAGGCATGGAGTGGGTTGAAGGCAGATAGGTGGACATTTTGCCAGTTGTGACAGCTAAGGGTACCATGTTTGTCTCAGGCAGGAGGGAGCAATCAATAAGACATTTGCTCTCTCTTTTTTTATTTTTAAACAGGTCTTGTGATAATAGAGGAAACTGGAGAAAGGTGCATACCAGGTCCTTGTCCCATAGAAGGAGAGCATCCCCGAAGGAATGCTGTCTGAGGCCTGCTCTGGAGCAGTAGCATGGACATTTCTTGGTCAGGTAAGTGGCTAACAGGGCGCTAGTTGCTTTCCACCACTGTCAGAATATGTCATGTAGTACTTTGAGTTCATCTCACATTTGTGGTCGTGTGGGAACTTTTGTCTGCGACTGTCCGCTATTGTGTTCAGTACTCCTGGGAAGGTATGCTGCTGCTATTCTGACACTGTGGGAAATGCAGTTCCATAGCTTTAGTGCTTCTGTGCAAAGGGAGGGTGATCTGGCATCTCCCTGACAATTTATGTAGTACATACATGCTATATTGTCTGTCAAGACTCTTGGGTGTGTACCTCTGATTATCAGAAAGAAGTGGGTGCAAGCAGTCCTGACTGCTGCGTTCAAGGAGGTTGATGTGAAGAGACATGTCTGTAGATGACTACTTGCCTTGTGTCGTAAGATTGTTGAGATGTGTGCCCTACCCCATGCGGGATGCGTCGACGGTGAGAAGTAGTGATGGAGAAGGTTGTGAGAAGGAGATCCCTGTGCAGACATTTGCTGGATCTTTCCACTAGTCCAGGAAGTTTTTAACTTTGGTGGGCAGTGATAGAGGTTTGTCTAGTCTGTCACTGTTCGGGCTGTAGACCGAGCTGAACCATGTTTGGATATGTGAAGTCTGGCATGAGATATCACAGACATGCCTGCAGCCATATGCCCAAGGAGTTGGAGGTAGTGTCTAGCTGATATTTGAGAGCTGGTTTGTACTGCCTCTATGAGCGTGGACAAGCTTTGAAACTTGTGCTCTGGTAGGAGTGCCCTCGCCTATAATGAGTCTAGATCGGCTCCTATGAACTCTAGGAGCTCTACAGGGGTGCACGTTGATTATTGGATGTTCATCTGTAGGCCCAGATCCATGAACAAGTCTACAGCTGTTTGGTTGGCCCGCAGGGCCCTGTCAAAGGAGCAGGCTCTGAGGAGGCAATCATCCAGGTAGAGGTAGATCATAATCCCCTGGGAGCGTAGATGAGCGGTCACCATGGAGAGGACTTTGGTGAATACTCTCGGAGCTGATGAGAGGCCAAAGGGGAGTATTCTGTACTGGTAATGGTCCTGAACCAGGATGAATCTGAGGAATCATCTGTGGGAAGGTAAGATCGGTATGTGGAAATAGGCATCCTGTATGTCAAGGGCAGAGAATCAATCTCCCTGTTCCAAAGATGGAATAATCGCTGCTAGTGTGACCATCCTGAATTTTTGAGCCTTTACAAATTTGTTCAGTGCTCGGAGGTCCATTATGGGTTTCCAACTTCCCTCCTCCTTGGGTATCACGAAATAAGTCGTGTTTTGTAGGTGCTGAGGTACAGGTTCTATGGCTCATAGACAGGGCCTATTTCAGGTGTTTCTTCAACAAACTCTCGTGAGAAGGGTCCCTGAAGAGGGGCAGGGAAAGCAGTTGGGTGGGGGGAGGAGGGAGATGAAGGGGATGGAGTACTCATTGTGGATCATTTCCGGAACCCATTTGCTGGACGTTATTCGTTCCCAGTTGTTGTGGAGTGAAGCAAGGGGCACCCACATGGAAGCAATGGGTCAGCTGCAGTTGGTGTTGTAGGGAGTGGTCTGTCAGCACCCTGACCAGGATGTCAAAACTGATGTTTTGAGGCGGATGGTTGTGAAGAGGAAGATTGAGGGCCTGATGGTTTATGTTCGGAAAATATGGATTTTTTCCTTTGAGGCTCATAATAGTGTTGAGTTGGAGAATGGGGTGTATGGGATTTATGGTGAAGTTAAGGACTAAATTTTCTTTTTTCTCCAGGTGTATAAATTCCTAATGACTGGAGAGTGGCCCTGGAATCTTTGAGTGTATGGATCGATGTGTCAGTCTTCTCACCAAACAATTCAGTGCCTTCAAAGGGGAGATCCTCTACTGTTGTCTGTACTTCCTTAAAGAAGCCAAGACATGTGCAACTAGGACACTCACCACAAAAAATGGTTACTAACCTTCCGTAATCGTTGTTCTTCAAGATGTGTTGCTTATGTCCATTCCAATGTAGGTGTGTGCTCGTCCCAAGCACCGCCACTGGAAAATTTTCCCCTCAGTGGTATCTCTTGGATCAGCTCTAGTGCTCCCTGGAGTCATGCTCTCATAACGCTGGTATTAAGGGCCCTGCTGACCCACTATCCCTCAGTTCCTTCTTGTCAGCTAACTCCAACAGAGAGATAGGAGGACGGGTTTTGGAATGGATATGAGCAACACATATTGAAGAACAGTTATGGAAGGGTTAGTAACAGTTTTTTCTTCTTTGAGCGCTTGCTCATGTCCATTCCAATATATGTGACTCCCAAGCAGGTGTAGGAGGTAGGTTCGGAGTTCATTGACAAGCAGACTATAGCACCTCTCTGTCAAATCCAACGTCATCTCTGGCCTGCTGACTAATGGCATAGTGAGATGCAAAAGTGTGGACCGAAGACCACATTGCTGCTCCAGAGATGTCCTGGATAGGGACCTGTACCATGAATGCAGCTGAAGATGCCTGTGCCCTAGTGAAATGTGCCGTCAGGGCCAGAACAAGGACCTTTGCCAGGTCATAATGTGATCCATGGTGAAATTCTCTGGGCTGAGACTGGAGAGCCTTTCATCCTATCTGCAATCGCCACAAACAGTTGAGCAGTTTTCCAAAATGATTTAGTCCTTTCTATGTAGAAAGCCAGCGCACATCTGACATCTAGCGAGTGAAGTCTCTGCTCCTGGCTCTTGGCATGTGGTTTTGGATAGAAGACCAGAAGGAACATGCCCTGGTTACTATGGAATTGTGAAACCACTCTCGGGAGGAAGGCTGGATAAGGACACAGCTGGATCTTGTCCTTGAAGAATACTGATAAGAATAAGATTACTTGCATCTGAAGAAGTGAGGTTCTTACCCACGAAAGCTTATGCTCCCAATACTTCTGTTAGTCTCAAAGGTGCCACAGGACCCTCTGTTGCTTTTTGAAGAATACTGTGTATGAGGGTTTTGAGGTGAGGGCCCTAATCTCCAAGACCCTTCTAGCTGAAGTAATGGACCCCAGAAACGCCACCTTCTAGGACAAGTAGGGAAGAGAACACGATGCCAAGGGCTCGAATGGAGGACCCACGAACCTTGACAACACCAGGTTAAGAGTCCAAAGTGGAATTGGTCATTGTACCTGGGGGTACAGTCTGTCCAGCCCCTTCAGAAAACAACTACAAATCGAGTTTGCAAAGACAGACTGGCCATTCGCTCATGGGTGAAATGCTGAAACAGCAACTAGGTGGACTCTAATTGATGACATTGATAGCCCTTGCTGCTTCAGAATGAATGCTACTGATGACCACGTGGATGAGACACCTTTTTGCGTTGACCAGATGGAGAACCTTTTCCACTTTGCCAGATATGTAGGTCTAGTGAATGGCTTTCTGTTCCCTAGAAGAACTTCTCAAACCAGACTGGAGCATGCTAGCTCTGAGGTGTTCAGCCATGGAGCTTCCAAGCCATGAGGTGAAGCGACTTGAGATTCGGGTGATGCAGGCAGCTGTGGTCCTGGGATATCAAATTTGGAACCTGAGGTAGCCAAATTGGTGTTTCCAGTGGCAGGTTCATGAGCAGAGTGAACCAGTGCTGTCATGGCCAGGCTGGGGTTATCAGGATGACTTGCACTCTGTCCCACCTGATCCTTAGCAAAACCTCACGTATGAGAGGAATGGGTGGAAATGCATAGAACAGATGACCCGTCCAGGCAAGAGGAAGGCGTCTGTCAGATATCCTAGACTGTGGCCCATGAGGGAGCAGAATTTGAGACACTTCCTGTTGTGCTTGGTTGCAAATAGATCTATTTGGGAAGTTCCCCACTTCCACAAGATGACTTGTAGGACCTCTGGATGAATGGACCATTCATAGTGGTTGGAGAAAACCCTACTGAGGTGATCGTTCTGAGAGCCCAGCAGATAGGAGGCCTTGAGGTGAATTGAGTAGGCGATGCAAATTCCCATAAATGAAGTGCCTTCTGGCACAGGTGAGAGGAGCACATTACACCATCTGTTGATATGGTTCATGGCTGTTGTGTTGTCTGCGAGGACTGACATGCAGCTGTCCGACAGGCCAGGCAAACTGCTCTGAGCTCTCTGACATTGATGTGTAACAAGAGTTCTTCCAGAGACCCTGAGTTCTGCGGGACCCCAAGTGAGCTCCCCATCCCATTGCAGATGCATCTGTGATGAAGGCCACTGATGGTTTGGTCTCGAGAAAGGGACTCCTGCGCAAACTGCTAGCTAGTGCAACCACTATAAGCCTTTTTAATGCTTGGAAGTGTGTATCTGGGAGAGAACCCCTGGCCTGTACCGAGTCCAGAATTGTCCCGATGAATTCTACCCTCTGGACCAGGGAGAAGGTGGATTTCTGTGCATTTATGAGCAGACCCAAATCCTGGAAGATTGGCTGAATTAGACTCACATCTGCCTCTATCTGACGTTTGGACCGATCTTTTACCAGCCAGTCATTGAGGTATAGATAGACCTGGACCCCCTGCTTCTTGAGAAAGGCCGCAACCACTGCCAAGCATTTTGTGAACATCTGAAGAGCCACTGAGAGACCGAACAGGAGCACCATAAATTGGTAGTGCATATGGTTGACAATAAATCTGAAAAATCTTCTGTGTTTCTGAAAGATGGCAATGTGGAAATAAGCATCCTTTAAGTTGAGGGTGGCCTACCAGTCCCCTGGATCCAAGGAGGCCAAGGAGACCATGCAGAACTTCAGCGTCTTCATGAATTTGTTAAAGTTTCACAGATCCAGAATCGGTCTGAGACCACTGTAGGCTTTCTAGATTAGGAAATAGCGGGAGTAGAACCCTCAGCCCCTTAGCTCTGGTGGAACCTCCTCCACTGCTCCTACCCTTAGGAGAGACTGCACCTCCTGGGCTAGAAACTGCTCGTGAGAAAGGTCCCTGAAGAGGGATGGGGAGGGAGGGTAGAAGGGAGGGGTACAACAAAACTGAAGGGTGTATCCTAGTGCTATCATGCATAGCACCCATTGATCTGAGGTGTTACGGGGCCACACCCAATAGAAGTGGGATAACCGGTCTACAAAAATTGGGAAACCTGGATCAAAGCATGTCGTCTCAGAGCGTACCATCAAAATGCCTGCTTTGACCCTGCCAAGTGTCTGGGGGTCGCAGATGTAGATGAAGACTCTGTCGGAGGTCTCCTCCTGTAGCCCCTGCTCCTTCTCCTACTATAGTCTTGTCAAACAGGTCGGGGGGAAGAAGCGAACCACCGGCTGTGGCCTATAATGCTTCCTCACTGGGGCTGGAGTGTGAAGGCCCAAGGATTTAAGTGTAGCTCGAGTCCTTCAAGCTGTGTAGTTTAGAATCCGTCTGCTCAGAAAAGAGCGATGTACCCTCAAAGGGGAGGTCCTGCAGAGTTTATTGGACCTCACGTGCCAAGCCCGAGGATTGAAGCCATGAGCTCCTGCACATAGTGACTGCTGAAGCCATAGAACGGGCTGCCGAGTCTGACAAAGAGAGCTGCAGACTCTCGTCTTGCTTCCTGAGGTAGCAACTCCTTAAACTTTTGCGTAGAGTTCCAGGAGTTGAAATTGTATCTGCTCAGGAGTGCCTGATGGTTGGCAATCCTGAGCTGGTGACCCCCTGTCGAAGACCTTCCTCCCAAAAAGGTCTAACTTTTTGGCATCTTTGGCCTCAGGTGTCGGTCCCTGTTGGCCCTGTCTTTCCCGCTCAGCTGACACCTCCAGTGAACCCGGTGGCGTGTGTATGTACAGGGACTCAAACCCTTTTGCCAGGACAAAATATTTCCTCTCAGTCCTTTTTGCCGTTGGCTGAAGTGATGCCAGGGTCTGCCACAATACCTTGATGGGGTCCATGATGGCATCATTCAGGGTCAGCGCCACTCTCGTGGGGTTCGTTGCTGCCAATATGTCCACAAGAGAGTAGGAGGATTCCCTAATTTCCTCCACCTGGATCTCCAGGTTTTGAGCTACCCTCCTTAGGAGCTCTTGATGTGCCTTATAATCCCCCTGTGGGGGCACAACATCAGTTCCTACGACTGCCTCATCTGGGAAAGAGGAGGATGCTTGGACCGGCACTGGGCCCTGCTCTTTGCCTTTGGCACCCACCAGGTCCCACGGTGCAGTTTCCTGATACACGACAGTGGCCTTGGTACTGGAGTCTGGATCATGTTCTGGTGGTGAAGGTGATCCGGGCTCTGAACCCACCAAATATGACCTCCTGGAATGGGACCCAGGTTGCGCTGGGAATGCCCAGGGCTTCCAGAAAGGCCATTGCATGGGGAACTGCCACTGCCCTGGTGGCCACACCGCTGGTCGGACCCCTTGACTTGGGTCCATAGCTGGATAGTGTCTAGACTGGTGATGTCGGCTTCTTCATGAGACACAAGACCCCGCCTTCAAGTCCATCTCTGAGGATCCCTCTGGATACCAGTGTAGAGTGGTGCTGATCGGTGCCTCTGACCAGTGCCAGGAGGGGACTGGGACTGCGCTATCATGGCTGGTTTCCCCTTCGAAAACTATCTGTGGCCTCGAGCCTGCAGTGGTCTGTCCTTTGGTGCCTCCCTTGACAGTTCCCATAAGGCTGGAGATGACAGTATCGGTAGCACCAGTAAGTCTCACTGCCGCGAAGGCCTCCAGTGTCAATGGCACGTGTAGGATTGTGGGGCTCTGGTGCCTCTCTCGCAGTGGTGAGTCTATCGGTGCTGGACTCAATGGTTCCCTTTCTGGGACTGGAGTCAACGGCACAGCATGGAATGCTGGTGCCACAGGGTGCCCCTAGCCAGGTTGTACTCTGGTAGTATCCCCATGTCTTGCCGATCTGCGTTGGTGATTGGCCTCTGTTGGTCTTTGTTTCTTCCTAGGCACAGATGATGGTGAACCATGCCTAGTGTCTCTCGCCAGCGCATCTCTCTTCGTCCCTGGAGATGCAATCAGAGTGTCTCTCCTTGATGCTGGAGACAGGGAATAGCACTGGGTGTCTCGAAGTAAGTCCAGGGCGCTCCTTACTGAGGTAGTCGGGCACGGGTCTGAATGTGCTGGCTCTGATGGAGGTCAGAGCGCTGCCTCCATGAGGACAGAGCAAAGTCTAGCATTCCTATCCTTCTTGGTACAGGTCTTAAATTCCTTACAAATCTTGCACAGTTCTCGCACGTGAGCTTCCCCCAGGCACATAAGGCAGCTGGAACGGGGGTAGGGTGACCAGACATCCCGATTTTATCAGGACAGTCCCAATTTTAGGGGACTTGTCCTGTGTCCCGACCTTACATCGGTTGGGACGCACTTTGTCCTGATATCGGGGGACCGTCTGGTGGAGGACACAAGCTGGTGCTGCTGGCGCCGCTCACCTCTTCTTCCTGGGCCCTGGGGCAGTGCAGCTGAACTCCTGGTGCTCGCCCGCCGGCTGGCAGGAGCCTGCAGAGTGCTGCAGCCCCATTCCCCAGGCACGCACAGAGACGGCGAGGAGGTCTCCACTGTGTGCTGCAGGGGCCGGGCTTGTAGGCGCCAGCAGCGAGCCCCCCCCCGCCCCCACCTTAGGAGTCAGAGGGACGGGACCTGCCTGCTGGATGCTTCTTGGGAGCCACTCCAGATAAGGCTAGCACTGCTTGGGTCTCACCTGGCCCCCTGGCAGGTCCCTCTGGCAGGGGCTGGGGGGGGAGAGGGGGGCTCTGCGTGCCATCCCCCTCCCTCCCCGAGGGGGGAGGTGGAGACAGAGCAGAGGCAAGCTGGGGGGGGGGGGGCGGGGCACGGAGCTGCCGGTGATTTCTCAGTTTTTCTTGTGCTCCGGCAGTTTTTTTTGTTTTGCTCCCCCCGCCCCCGCGCATCCTGATATTTGACCTCTGTCATCTGGTCACCCTAAACGGGGGTCACTCACAGATATAGGCTTGTGACAGGAATCACAAGGCTTAAAGCCTGGAGATCGAGGCATGTCCCAATGCCGGGGGGGGGGGGGGGGGGTTAATCCCAGTTAGCGAACCCTGCTAAGTAACTAACAACTAAAACTTACTTCTAAACTGCAATAAACTATATAGAAACAAGAGTAGAGAGATTCCACTAGGGAATACTTGCAGAACCAAGAATGAAAAGCAGTTCCAGCAACCGTTATGGGCGGTAAGAAAGAATGGGGGGGGGGGGGGGGGGGGGGGTGGGAGGGACCTTTATATCAGCGCTATGAGAGCACAACTCCAGGGGGCACCAGAGCCAACCTGACGGATACCACGGAGGGAAAAACACTTTCCAGCGGCGGGCGGTGCTCGGGGTGAGCACACCCCTATATTGGAATGGACATGAGCAAGCACTCAAAGAACTACCACCGCTGTAGAGATGAACCAAGCTGCTGTGTTGGCTGCATCAAATGCTGATTGAAGTGCTGTCTTGGCCACCAGTTGTCCTTCATTAACAATGGCACGAAACTGTTCACAGTGTGACTCCAAGGAGCTGATCAATAAATGCGTTGAGCTTGGCCTAATTGATGTATTTTGCTGTCAGAGCTTGATAGTTTGCAATTCTGAATTATAGTGTGGTGGATTAATAGGCCTTTCTCCCAAATAGGTTGAGGTGCTTCCAATCCCTATCAAAGGGGGTGAACTTCACCTGGTGGTGGCAACCCCGGGAGTTTACTGCATCCACAACAATTGAATTGGGGGAAAATGGGGAAAAAAAATATTTCGTATTGGCCCCTTTGCCATATCTGACCGATGCCGGGTTTGCCATATAAGCTTGGCTGGGTCCAGAAGTGTCTCGTTGACGGGGAGCGGTATTCTGCAGGAAGAGGAGGAGTGCAAAAATGTCCACGAGTTTATGAGGAGTGTCTTTCATCTCCTCAAGAGATATCTGCAATGTGTCTGCAAACTGTTTTGCTAGATCTTGAAATAGCTGGATGTTGTCGGCTAGGGATAGGAGGCATCACTGCCTTGGCTGGAGAGGAGAAAGATGTTAGTCTGTGGTGTGACCTCCTCCTCAAATCCGACCTCCTGTTCCTCCATGATCACTTCTGGAGATTCAGTGGCTCTGCACATCATGGCTGGGGGAGAGCACCCCAAAGGCTCATGGTGGGCCATGCTAGATGTTTGGGAGGCATGAAGCCTGTATGCCACCCAAGGATCCCAGTAGGTCCACTGGGGTGGTGGAAGGGGTCCCAGTGGTTGAGCCCATGGTTGGCCATACTATGGTGGTTGAGGAGCAGACGAAGGGTATGACTGAGGGGGCCCAAGTTGGTAATGGGCATTATAAGAACGTGGGAGGAATAATGGGAGACGACCTCCTCCTGTTTGCGTTCGCTATCAGATTCTCCAATGGAAAACAGAGATTCCCACGTCCGAAGTAAACTCTGTACTGGAGCCCCAGTAGCAAGGGAGACTCTGGTATCTCAGATACTGTAAGGTCCTTAGAGTGTCTGAATTCTTGTGGTGCTGTCCTACTCGGTGCCGACAATTGTTGTTGGGTCAATGGCACTGAAGGGATTGGTGATCTGTGCTGTACTGAGCACTCAGAAGTTGGATGGCTTGCTGTTGACCATGCTGATGGTAATGCTCATACCAGCAGCATCTGCTTGGTGGTGGTGTGGTCTCTGTCCTTGCCTTTGCATGTCGGTACCATTGCTTCAGTGCCTATGCCCATCAGGTCCTTAGGCACATTAAGGGTACCTGCCACTTCAGACCCTCATGACCTATGGGTACCGTGTTTGGAGCGTCTCAGTGCCAATGGTACCAACAACATTGAATGTGCCTATGATTTTTTCATGTCTCACTCTGGGGGACTCGCAGCTGTTTTCTTTGATCCATAGTCCTTAGATGTCGAGGGCTGTAGGGAAGCATTGCGCCATCTGGGTGACTCCTGGTGTGGGTCCGGGGATGGCTGAAGGGCTGCCTCCATGAGGAGTTTTAGTCTCAGTTCATGGTCCTTTTGAGATCTGGACCTGAGATGTTGGCAGAACATGTTTGGGAAATGTGGCTTTCCTCGAGGCAACAGATGCAGTGGGAAGGTTTGTCTGCTACAGGGATGTCCTCCTTGCATGGGAGGCACCTCTTAAAGCTCGGTGAACCGGATGGACCCCAAAAGGGGAAAATAAGTTTTTGTTTTTTGTTTTTAAAAGAGAAAACTAAAGAAAACTCTAAAACTAAGAAAGGGATTAACTTTTCAAGTTCTAAGAGAGAGAGAGGATGATCTGATGAGCGGACTGCTAATAGCTCTGTCTCTTGCCAAGGGCTATTGAGAAGGAACTGAGGGGGGTTCGCCTGCGCAGCGCTGGTTAGCCTTGTGGCAGAGGTTGATGTGGAGACTGGCTTTGTGGGGTACCCATCTGCCCTGAACTTTGAGGGTGTTGAGGTGGGCTCCCCATCCTAACAGGGATTGTTAGAGTCACTGATGGGGTTGGATGAGAGAAAGGGACGCCCACACAAATATTGAGTTGCTCCTTCCAGCAATTTAGGGACTTCTTTACACACAAGGACACCACCACCTGACTGTCCAAGGTGTCCCTGCTCAGAGAGTATGTTGTTCTGAGCCAACCTGAAAGCAGTGGAGGTGTAGCCTTGTGTAACTGGCCACAAAAGTGCAAGCTGCTATATTGGAGACAGTTCCTTATTGTGGTCTCAGGGCTTCCCTGAATTGTCCCTACCAGACCTGACAAAGGTCACAGATCTGTGCAAAGGCAGGTAAACTCTGGTTGTCAATAAGTCTAAGTATGTCTTTGTAAAGAAATCCATGCTAGTACCAGTTGAAAGGATACAGTTTATATTCAGCTGTAGGTCCAACTCCTGGAACAGAGCAAGGCCTGTCTGGATGGAAGATAGCACTACCTCGAAGGAGGATCTCTTGAGTCATCAAGGTATAGGAAGACCAGGATTGCTTCCTGCTGAAAGTAAGCTGCTGCTACTGTTAGAACTTTTGAAAACACCTCTGGGACTGAGGATAGGCCGAAGGGGAACACTTAGTAGTGGAAATTATCTTGGCCTATGGTGAACTGTAATGGCATTGGCACCCGCCTCTTGTGAGCCCCCCCCCCCCCCCCCGGGCCAATATATGCCTGCAATCACTCAGTTTTGAATGTGGCAGCACCTCCCTCTCGCAGGTCCCCCTCACAGTTGTGTGTGAGACTGCTTTTCTTTCAGTTCTTACAACAGGGTGGCACCACCTCTCATGGATGTCCCTGGGCTGATGGTTTGTCAGCAGGTCTTCAGTGACGCAGCCCTTCGGCCAAGTCATACACATTGTCCCTCTTTTGGGGGTATACAGTGTCTAGTTCTCTCTCACAGCCTTGGTATGGGGCCGTAGCACCAAGGCTTCCTCCCCAGAGACACTGCCTTCTTTAACAACCCAACAGGGGCTCATCTCGGTACCCTCAATTGGTGTTCTTTCAGCAGCCCTCCCTGACCTCAGTCTTCAGCCAGACTAGCAGGGCCCATCACGGTACTCTTGCCTAGTCTGGCTAGGTTCTGGGCTCAGTCCACTGGACTCAGACTGCCTGCACTGACCTGTTCATGGTCCTGCTGCTCTTCCAGCCAGCCAGGCACCCAGTTTTCAGCAGCCTTCCCTGGGCTCAGTCCTGCAGTAGCTGTCCATGGTCCTCCCTCTTTGAGTTCCAGGCAGCAACTGCCTGCTCTGCCCCTGCTGCTTCCTTTTATATGGTCCTTCTGACCCGTCATTGGTTGCTACAGCAGTCCCTCTGATTGGCTGCTCCCCTGTAGCCACTCTATGCTGCCTGGAAGATTTCTCTGCTCTTTTCTGGGGCGGGGTGAGGAAGGGCCATGAGGCCTTCAGCAGGGGTAGTCCACCCAATCTCACGAATCATATGTATTTCTTGTGCAGCGGGTATACAGATACATGGAAGTAGGTGTTTTGTAGATTGAGGGCCAAAACAAATCCCATTCCTCCAGGAAAGGAATTATAGTTGCTAGAGTCACCATTCTAGTTTTGAGGCTTTACAAACTTGTTCAACAGTCTTAAATCTCTCATCAGCCTCCACCCTTCTTTGGCACCAGGAACTATTCTGAGTAGCACCCCCTTGCCCCCATGAGAGGAAGGGACTGGTTCTATAGCTCCTAATTGCAGGAGAGTCTCTCTCGCTCTTGCCTCAGTAGAAGCTCGTGAGAAGGTTCCCTAGAGAGGGACATGAAAGGTGGGGTGGAAGGGTGGGAGTGACATAAAATGGATAGTATAGCCCACTGTTATGACCTCCAAGACCCATTAGTCTATGGTAACCTGCTCCCAAGCCTGGGGGAAACAGACAAGGCAGTCCTCGGAAGGGGGAGGTGGGCTAAAGGGCACCACTGTAAATCCAGAGGAGCGGGAGAGTTTGAACCTTTGGCCAACCCATCGAGACTGCTGTTTATTTGACACCTGGGTGGTTGTGGAGGGTGCTTGGGCAGCCCTCTTCCTCTAAAACTTCTCTCTTTCTGGGGGGGGGCAGGGGGTTCCATTGGTCTAGGATATCCCGAGAATTGAGCAAGGTGTGACCTCTGGACAGTCTGTATAAAATGTTTCTTGTTCAGGAAACGTAGGATAGCCCCGGAGTCCTTCAGCGTGTGAAGGGAATTGTTCAAGGTCTCTGAGAAAAGTGTATGATCATCAAAGGGGAGGTCCTCTACTGTGTTCTGAACTTCTCTCGGAAACCCCCAAAGTTGGAACCATGATACCCTGTGTCTAACTACCACCATGGAGATGGATCTGGCAGCAGGGTCCACAGCATCTAAGGACACTTGGAGAGTTGTACTAGCAAATAGCTGATTTGCTGCGACTATGGAATTGAATTGCTCCCTGCAGTCACACAGCAGCTGTTCAATACAAGTCGTGGGCTTGTTGTAATTAGTAAAGTTGTATTTGGCCATGACCACCTGATAGTTTGTGATCCGGAACTGGAGGGTTGCAGAGGAGTATGACTTTTGTCCAGAGAGATCCAGTCGCTTTTCGTCCTTGTCATAGGGGGTAGAGATCTTGAAAAGTGCTGTTTCTTGCTGCATCCACCACTAAGGAGTTAGGTGGGGGATGGGAAAATAAAAAGGTAGACTCCTTAAGGGGCTTATAGTATTTCTTATTTCCCACTTCTGCATGTTGGTGGAATAGTGGCAGGTGTTGGCCACACTATCTTAGCTGGGTCCAGGAGATCCTCAATAATAGGTAACATCACTGTGAACTGCAAGAGATCCAGCTTGTGTTGTGAATCCTTGACCTCCTCCAGAGGGATGTGCAGAGTGTCTGCTACCCTTCTAATGAGGTCCTGAAACTGCCTGAAGTTGCTGGCGGCACAACCACCTCATCCAGAGACGATAATGAGATGGGAGTCTCAGGGGTGATTTCTTTATCTAGTCTAATCTCCTGCTCCTCAAATGTCTCCTCCTGTGAGAGTGGTGGATGGGGATGGGGAGGATGTGAAACCCGGGTCCCCTGAGGGATGGTACTGGTGGTCTGGGTCCCAATATGGCTATTGCAGGAGTCCATAATGAAGCAGGGGTGGCATGCAATGCTGGTTCCACCATACTTAGTGATCTGCGTGGTCCTCCCTGTGACTGGTCAAAAGCAGATTCCCAAAGGGGAATGTAGGAGAACCCCTTTCTGAAATAGAGGAGACCAATTAGGAGTCTTCTTTTCTCCACATCCTCCTATGGTGAGGCAGTTATTGAAGATGGAGGAGAATCCTGTGCCACAGGATGGCCGCTTGGAGACTGATGGCTCAGTATCAAGAGATGCTTGGTACCAGTCAGCAACGGGGACTGGTTCATCTGATGCTGAGACGTCCCTTGAGTATTGGAATTCCTGTGGTACCAAAAAGGACCTTGGTACCAGTGCTGTAGCCTAGGTCACCATAGCTGAAGCTGATGGTATTGACTATGATGAGCATACTGCTGGCATTGTAGATGTCTGGCACTGTGTCTTGATCAGTACTTGCTTGTACAGGCACCCATATCTGAATGGCTTGCATTGGTATCGATAGCTGGGTGAAGGTACACGATGGCACCAACAGCTGAGTGGGATGCCTCGGTGCTGATGGCAAAACTGAACTCAATGGTACCCTATGCTTGCCCTCCTTACCGGTGAAGGGTAGCAGTGCCCTATTGCAGTGGTTCTCAAACTTATTTGATCACGCCCCCCCCCCCCCCCTTCTTTGTGTCTGTAGTAGTTTACACCCCCCCTCTCCCGGTGCCTGGCCAGCAGCCACCTCTCTCTGGCTGTCCAGCTCTGAAGGCAGAGCGGAGAGCACCCAGCTCTGAAGGAAGTGCCCTGCCAGCAGCAGTGCAGAAGGGTGGGAATACCATACCATGCCTCCCTTATGTCTCTGCTTCTGATGGTGGTGATGCTGCCTTCAGAGCTGGGCACCCAGCCAGCATCTGCTGCTCAGCTCTTAATGTGCACAGTAAGTTTTTTTTTTCCCCCCTAAAGCTTCTCATGCCTCCCCAGAATATATTCCGCACCCCACAATTTGAGAACCTCTGCTTTATTGGAGCTGTGCTTGTTGTGCTTGGAGCTCAGGGGTTCACAAGCCTGCCAGGACTGGGGGAAGAGTCCTTGGCCTCAACAATATCCTTTGAGCTGGAGGACCTGGCCTTTTTTGGAGTTGGCTCCTTAGAGTGAGAGAGCGCATTCTTCTTTCTGAGTCTCTTCCCAGTGGGCTCCAGAAAACTTCCTTTCCTTAGGAGAAACATGCCCCAAGGTTGAGGCAGCCAGGTCAGGAGACCCCTGCCCCATTCAATTACAGTAACTCCTCACTTAAGGTTGTAGTTATGTTCCTGAAAAATGCGACTTGAAGTGAAACGATGTTAAGCGAATCCAATTTCCCCATAAGAATTAATATAAATGGGGGGGGGTGTTAGGTTCCAGGGGCATTTTTTTCACCAGACATAAAACAATATATTATATAGATATACACACAGTATACGTTTTAAACAATTTAATACTGTTCACAGCTATGATGATTGTGAAGCTTGGTTGAGGTGGTGAAGTTAGAGGGTGGAAGAGGGAGGGATATTTCCCAGGGAATGCCTTGCTGCTAAATGATAAACTAACCCTTAAGGGCTCAGCCAAGTGCTACCACATTGTTGCTAATGTAGCCTCTCACACAAGGCAGCACGAACACGAGGGATGGGAGACAGCATAGCAGACAGACAGAGACAGACATACACCTTGTGTATGGGAGAGAGAGAGATGCACACTGCCCCTTTAAGTAAGCTGTCCCACTCTTAAGTCCATTGTCTTTTTAAGTGGATCAGGAAGTTGAGACAGCAACTACTGCCCCAAGCTCTCTCTGTCTCTCTCCGTCCATGTCCCCTCTCTGCTCTATATGGAGAAGGGGTAAGCAGGGTGCAGAAGCAGGGGGGAGGGGGACACCCTGACATTAGCCCCCCCCTTTCCCCTCTGCACAGCAAGCAGGAGTGTCTGGGAGCAGCTCCAAGGCAGAAAGCAGGAGCAGCACATGGCAGTGGGGGGAGGTACAGCTGAACTGCCTTGATAGCCTGCTGGGCGGCTGCAGCATAGGGAACTTAAGGGAGCGGGGAGCTGATAGCGGGCTGCTGGTCCACTCTGGTTACAAGCCCCCACCAGTTAGCTGCAGCGGGCTGCTCTTCCTGCAAGCAGTGGACAAAGCAGGCGGCTGCCAAACGACGTTAGAAGGGAGCATTGCGCAACTTTAAACGAGCGTGTTCCCTAATTCATCAGCACCGTATCAACGAAACGACGTTAACTGGGATGACTAAGTGAGGAGTTACTGTACAGAAAATGTCGCGGCCGTTTGTTGAGTTCTGTCCTCCAAAGTGCCTCCAACCCCTCCCAGCTTCGTGTCATCTACAGATTTTATAAACGTACTCTTCACTCTATTATCCAAGTCATTAAATCATTAATGAAAATATTGATTAGTATCAGATCCACTACTGACCTCTGCGGGACCCTGGTACCATTCAATATTTCCAGTGTTTACAAAGCCACAGCCATCTCAGTGGATATCAACAGCTATAGTCTCAGAGGGTGCTATTCCAGCTACACAGGAATGACTGGACACCCAGGACAAATTGCTCCAGATGGCTTTCAGGTATGTTCAAATAAATAAAAAATACCTCTAGTGAGCAGCACATAGGTTTGCAAGACATCTGGAGGATCCTGATTTCAGACTTGTGACTGACCAAGAGCCACTCATAAGATTAAGAAATGGCAAAGACCCGGAGAAGGTATCACTTAGATGCCAGAGACTACTTACATATTTGAGATTTCAACTTACATCAGAATAGGCACCAGCAAAGTCCCTAGTGGTGGCCAATATCTTACAAGGCCCTAGAAGCCTGGAATGCTATAGAAGCGCACATTGGAGTCAGTTTGAATGGCCTGCCAGCCTCAGCCCAGAAATTAGAACTGATTAATGGAGCCACTAGGGCTATTCCACAGTTGTAAACTATATTTAAGTTTACAAGACACGGCTGACCCTGTTACTTATCAGGGTCCCAGATCCAACTGACGTCTATGCAATGAGAAAGGAACTCTCTGAACCTGAAGCATGACCTATGGCAGTCATATGGTTGGTCCCATTATCCCCCCAGGAAAACACTGGGCACAGGTGTCAGCTTCCTCCAGGCCCTGGGGGTCCTCCTCCCCAGGCCCTACCCCCACCCCTTCTCCGAAGCCCCCACCCCACCTCTTCCTATCCCACTCCCGCTCTGTCTCTTCCTGTCCAGTTCCACCCCCTCCCCCGAGCGCGTCCTGTCCCCACTCCTCCTCCTAACCCCAATACCTCCTGCATGCCACGGAACAGCTGATTGTGGCGGGCGAGAGGCGCTGGGGGTGCTGGCTACCGGTGGGTGCTAAGCACCCACTAATTTTTTCCCCGTGGGTGCTCCAGACCTAGAGCACCCACGGAGTCGGTGCCTATGACACTGGGAAGGATATGTGAGGGGACATCAAGTTATCACAAAGTGCTGGCTGTGAGCTGAATGTCTACATTGGCTCAGGATAGGGCAGGTCTAAAACCCAAGGTGACATCCTAGGATTTTTTCCAAAATGCCACACGCACAACTCATGCAACCTCATATACCAGAGCATTACGGTATAGGCCCTTAAGGAGAACAAAATAGCGCTACCCCTGTGGTGAACAGAAGACACATACCTATCTGGCAGCCAGTGACTATTTTTCTAGATTTGCCGAACTACTTCTCACTGCACTCACAAGGTAAAAAAAGACATCTCTCTCTCTCTCATTTTGGCATCCAGAAGAAATAGTCATTGACTATGGAACACCCACTTCCCATCACAGAATGCTAAGCTTTTGGGATAAGCATATTGCTTTCAACCACCACCTCCCACAAGAGAATGGATTGGCAGAGAGATTTGCTGTAGAATTCGCTTAACAAAGACCTCCTATTAGCTCTGCTGAACTCTAGGGCAACCCAAACTTTAATCACTGCAGTAAGCCCAGCTCAGTCAACAGATCAGAACAGCGCTGCCAACCTTAGGTCTGGTCCACACTAACCCCCCACTTCGAACTAAGATACGCAACTTCAGCTACGTGAATGACGTAGCTGAAGTCGAAGTACCTTAGTTCGAACTTACCGTGGGTCCAGACGCGGCAGGCAGGCTCCCCCGTCGACTCCGTGTACTCCTCTCGTGGAGCAGGAGTACCGGCGTCGACGGCGAGCACTTCCGGGATCGATTTATCGCGTCTAGACAAGACGCGATAAATCGAACCCAGAAGATCTACTGCTTACTGCCGGACCCGGAGGTAAGTATAGACGTACCCTTAGAGTTAATACCTTTGTCCTAAGTGGCCCTACTTAAAAGGATGTGAAACAGAGGGACACCAAATCTAAGAGATCTCAGGCTTTAATTTGTCTGAATACAGCCAGAAGCTCACCCACATTTAAGCCCGGAAACCCAGTCCAAACAAAATTAGACGAGGAAAAATATTGGACACCAGCTAATGTAATTGGAAACAGCTGCATCCCAAGATCCTGTGTCTCAGAGTGATCGAGTTATTTGATACAAGGGATGCAGCTGGTACTTTCCACTGGTTCCAAACTGAGCTGAATTGTGCGTGATCCAAATGGAAACTGCACCCTTATTGCCAGGACACTGTCCTGCTAAGAAGAGTTTTAAACAAAAAGAAATCTACTCCAGTAATGCAAACTCCCGTAGCATTCAAAAATCAGGAGTCAAACCTCAAAACCGCCCTCAAAATTGGCTTAAAAATTAGGAGATTATTACAATAACATCTATTGTTTTTGTCTGCTGCCTTTTGTAGATTTTAGGGCCAGAAGGGACCATGAGATGCATCTAGTCTGACTTCCAGATAACCTCATCAGTGATTCCTACATCAAGCCCATAACTTCTGGTTGAGCTACAGCAGATCTTTTAGAAGGCCCTCCCATTCTGAGATAGAGTCTGCAAATGATGGAGAATCCACCATGGTCCTAGATTAGCTATTCCAATGGTTAATCACACTCACTGTTAATAATATATACCTTATTTGTAATCCGAAATTGTCTAGCTTCAGCATCCAACCATTAGAGCTCATTATGCATTTGTCTGCTAGATTAGAGTTGTCTGTTATTAAAAATCTTCTCCTCGTGTAAGTATTTAAGAGACTGATAAAGTCAACCCTTAACCTTCCCTTGGATAAATTAAATACATTCTATTTAAGGTACTTCTATGGCTCCATTATCACAATATCCCAGCACATCACAATCTTTAATGTACTTATCCTCACAACATGCCAGGGAGACAGAGCAGGGCTGTTATCCCATTGTACAGAAGGGGGAACTGAGGCAAAGACTAAGTGACTCTCCCAAAAGTCATACAGGGAGTTGTGCGCCAGACTAGGGAATTGAAGCCAGGCCTCCTGAATCCCAGTGTAGCACTGTAACCCTTGACACCCGCCCTTCCTCTCAAAGAGCATAAATGTAATAGAAGACATGGGAAACCACCTGCCCACAAGTTTTGAGAGAGACCATTTCAGGTGTAAATTCACCCTAAAAGCATCCCAAAATGCATCCTTACTGCTGGCCTCTTGGAAGGGACTTCCCTCTGCTAGCTCCTGGGGTACGGGAGCTGCCCTCATATCCCTCCCACATCCTCCCCTGGCATTCTCCTGTCATCTTCTCCATCCACCTAGCCTCTCTCCATCTCCCTGCTCCCCATTCACTAGCCCTCAGTCTACCTTCTCTGCTCCCTCCCTGCAATTCCCCACCAGTTCCCGGTTTCATTTCTTAAATATAGAGTCCAGGTAGCAGCCATTTTCTGAGGTCAGCCTGTCTTCAGTCTCATTGAAAATAATGGGAGGAGGCAGCCATGTTGACTGGGGCAGCCTCACCTCCACCTAGAGTTACCACTTTTGAAATGCAAAAAAAAAAAAAAAAAAAAAAAAAGACACACCCCTTCCACGGCAAGTCTACCACAACCCCAATCACAATAAGTCTGCCGCAACCCCAACCACAAGGCAACTCCGCAACCCCCCTTCAACAGCCACTTATAGTATCTATAGAGAGAACACGGAGATAAGATCGATAACATTGCACACCTCCTCGCTCTCGTGTGACTCAAACCCTCTCTCCCACACACCAAAAGGGCACTTGTGTGTTGGTGGGCAAACAGTGGCTATATTTTCAACAGTTTTGATCTGTTATTGCTTAAATACACTGCAGTATCTTTAGCTGGACACAAACTTTTAACATTAGATATCCCCGTGTATTGTGATAACAATGCAAATCTTTAGACCCACATAAAAAAACCTGGCAGCTTAAATTATTTTTCTGGCAACTGGCAAAACCATACAAAAACTAGCCAAGCCGGTCAAATACCAGCCAGGAGGTAACCCCACCTCCTAGACCTGCAAAGGCTATATGTAAATAGCAACGAATTTGACAGTGGGGAGCCTGCAGCTTCGGTCCCATTGCAAGAAATGGTATGGTGGCTATTTTGAGCAAGGGCAAAGATTCGTAAGATTCCTGCCAAATACCAGGAGATCTGGAGAAAGCTTTAAAAATGCACAATATTGCAAGAGCTGGCCACTGTTATACCTTTGAGACTCGATAACACAAGGGAATCAGTTCAGGGCTAGGAGATGAGGAAGCTGGTGACTCACCTGGCCTCTACAATTTGTTGATAAACATTAAATCTTTTAAAAGATGTTTTTGTATAGGAAAAAAAAGTGAGTGGCTATGAGGACATGTGCACTGTTTCTTTAAACTGATAGCAGTCGGCCAAGTAGGAAGGGTCCGGGGAAGGTCCCAGGCAGAACCTCTGCAGTGAAACAGAGGGAGAGAGAGGGCAAGTTTAAAGGATAGTCTTATTTTCCTTACTCTACTCTAACAAAGCTCCTTGTTCAGTCTCAGAAGAAAGTGAATTCTTTGTGATTTTTGCTATTGTAACATGACCAGCAAGGGGTAGCAGCGCCTGTCAGGACCCGTAGTCTCTGGGGCTAAATTGCTCACGTAATGGAATATAGCTCACTAGATCCTGTCACTCCAATGGCTGGTCATTCTGTTCAAGATGAAGCACTGCTCATTGAGACTTTGTATTCTCCATACAGGCTGCATGGATCAAGAACTATTGAATGTTGGGAGCTGTGGTCTCCATGGGCCCAAAGCTTAGTTCAAGATGAAGCACTGAATGCTGGGATCTGTAGTCTTTCTGAGTAGCAATACTGAATATTGAGAAATGGAGGACAGCTGCATTCGGGTCTTGTCTACAAATCAGATGTGGCCCTTGGGTAACTGGCAATATGACTGGTGAGATGTGGATGCTCTTGCATGGAGCGGGAATGGGGTGTGTGTTTGTGGAAGAAGAATTATTTACTTTGTTCCATTAGTAACTAAGGAAGACGTTAAACAGAAACTTTTAAAAGTAAAACATTTTTAAAGCTGCAGGAGTGGATAACTTGCACCCAAGAGTATTAAAAGAATTGGCTAAGGAGTTCTCTGAACCACTGATGTTCATTTTTAACACGTCATGGAACATTACGGAAGTTCCAGAGGCCTGGAAAAAAAACGAATGTGTAAAAGGGGTAAAACTTGGATGAATATAGAAAACTTTAGGCTGGGCAGTCCTACATCAATCTTGGACAAAATCATGGTAAGGCAGATACGGGATGCAAGTCAGTGAAGGATTAAAGGATGTTAGCATAAATAATGCCAGTCAACTTTTTTTAAATTTTTTTATTTTAAACAGAATAATCTTGATTTTTGTTTTATGAGATTATAATTTTGGTTGATAAAAGGTAACCGCACTGACACAATATACTTGGGCCAGGTCTATACTAACCCCCTAATTCGAACTAAGGTACGCAACTTCAGCTACGTGAATAATGTAGCTGAAGTTCGAAGTACCTTAGTTCGAACTTACCTTGGTCCACATGCGGCAGGCAGGCTCCCCCGTCGACTCCGCGGTACTCCTCTCGTCTAGCTGGAGTACCGCAGTCCACGGCGAGCACTTCCGGGTTCGACTTGTCTGGACGCGATAAGTCGAACCCGGAAGTTCGATCGCTCGCCGCCAAACTACCGGGTAAGTGTAGACCTACTCTTGGACATCTGTAAGTATTTAATGCTAAATTTGTACCAGAATGTCATATGGGACTATCTATCTCTATAAAAATCAATGCAACCTACATAAAAAGGATTAAAACTAGTGAAGTGATAGGTTGCAAAAAGTAATTCTAAATGGGAAATCAAAATCCAATAATCTCTAGTGGGGGCCTACAAGGATTGGTGATTGGCCCAGTGCTATTCAATATTTATATCAATGATGTAGAAAAGGACACAAAAATTAGTGGAGTGGTAAATAATGATGGGGACAGGTCAGTTGTACAGACTGAACTGGATAACTTGGTAAGATGGGTTCATTTGAGTAACATGCATTTAAAAACCGCCACATCTAGGAACAAAGAACATAAATCACACTTGTAGGATGGGCTACTGTATTCTGGAAAGCAGTGACTCTGAAAGAGACTCTGGAGTCATGGTGGAAACCAACTGAACATGAGCTCCCAGTGTGATGCTGTAGCTCAAAGGATGAACACCATCCTCAGATGTATAAACAGGGAAATATCAAAGCAGGTCTAGGGGTGGTATTATAGCGCTATACAACATTATGAGACCATTACTGAACCCTATGTACACATCTGGTGTCCAAACTTGAGGAGAATTTGAAAAATTGGAAAGAGAATTAAGAATGATTTGTGATGTATGAAAAAACTGCCTTAGAGCGAGAGACTGAAGATGCTCAATCTATTTAGTTTATTGACTAGAAAGTTAAGAGATGACTTGAACATGGTCTACAAGTATCGACACAGAGGGGAGATTTCTGATAAGCAGAGGACTCTTTGATGTAGCCGAAAAAAGGCACAATGAGATCCAATGATTGGAAACTGAAGCTAGACAAATTCAAACTAGAAAAAAAGGTTCCAATTTTTAACAGTGCGGGGAAGTAACCATTGGAATAACTTACCTAGGGGTGTGGATAATTCTCCATCACTTGCAGTCTTGAAGTCAAGACTGAATGTCTTTCTAAAAGATCCACTCTAACTCAACTAGAAATTATGGACTGAATGCAAAATAATTATTAGGTGAAGCTCTCTGACCTGTGCTATGCAGATCAGACTAGATGATCATAATGGTCTCTTTTGGCCTTAACATCTATGAATCTATGGGGAGAAAAAAAAAGTTGCAGTTTAGTCAGATCTTGGGACCACAGTGTTCTCATGCCAGTGGTGTGCAAACTAAGTCAAACAACTGGGCTCCTTCAAGTTCTTGGGATATTTTTTAGTTCGTTATGCACAATTAAAAACATCATATCCACTTTTGTTGAGGCTGCAGCCCATTCACTCCATGCTCTCCTGTCCCCCACAAACAGACTGAGATGTTCATGGAGTGCTACTAAACTAAGGGCCTTCTACTTGGGGTTATAAGGAGTCAAGGCCTCGCCTCAGACATACAACCAGTGCCAGGAGAGCGTACTTCACTACAAGACTAAGTGAATTGGGAGATATGGAGCCAGGAAGTAGTTCTATTACATTATCATAGAATATCAGGGTTGGAAGGGACCTGAGGAGGTCATCTAGTCCAACCCCCTGCTCAAAGCAGGACCAATCCCCAACTAAATCATCCCAGCCAGGGCTTTATCAAGCCTGATCTTAATCGTAGATTAGATTTCTTAATTTTGTAGGAGGCTTTGGAAGAAGTGAATTGTCTGGGATATATGGACCATAAATTCACAGGGTCCTCTTAGTCTGAGTCCAGTTCACAGGATTGTAGGCTATATTTGGTACTTATCTGGAAATCCAAATCAGTGAAAGTAGCAAATTTCTGAGGGAAGGAGCCCAGATCAGCAGAGGTGGCAGCTTCTCACAGTTGCCAGCTTGGTTTTCATGTGCACACACTTGCCGTGAAAGGTCACTGCACATCCTGTTTAAACAAAACCCTGGGCAGGCAAAGCAGCTCAGGTCACTCCCTGCTCTCATGAGTAACTTTCCATTCCTCACACTGGGCAGGAGACTGACAGAGAGAAACCGCGGGAAGCTGCACTCCTGCCTCTGGCATAATGGAAACCGTGGCGGAAGAGCATGAAGTACTAACAGAAATAGGTGTGCAAGAGTTAGCACTGGGTCAGTGCTAAGTCACGAGCTACCCTCCCATGGAGGCATTGCAGATCTCGTGAATGACTGTGATCCAGTATGAGTGAAACAACTAAAAAGGATCTCTTCTGATCTCACTGTGTCAGGGACGGACTACACTGCTGGTTGTCTAACAGAACAGGCTTTGTAATGCTCGCACAGTAACCAACGACAGGCTTTCTACAGCTTTAGATTGCGCAGCTGTGGCCCGCACACACAGGTTAACAGAAGCAGCAGGATCGAAGAGCTTAAAATTAAGCCTGCAGGTGGAGCTTGAGAGGGTGTCAAGGCTTACAAGAAGGGAGAAAAAGATCTTCAGATAGACAAGCTAAGGATGGGCCAAAGGGAGAGTCATGACTGAAGGTGGTGGAGCCTTCCTGGTTGAGGCAGTTCAGCATGAAGCCTGCAGGGGGAGTTTGGAGAAGGGAGGTAAAAGGAGTCCGGTGCACGTGCACAGGGGCAGCTCAAGCCGCGGAGGGTGGCCTGCCGGTCACCATGAGGGCAGCAGTCAGGCTGCTTTCGGCGGAATACCTGCGGGAGGTCCGCCAGTCCCGCAGCTTCGGTGGCAATTCGGTGGCAGCTATCTGCGGAACCGGTGGCCCTCCCGCAGGCATGCCGCCGAATCTGCGTTACTACCGGGCCTCCCGCAGGTGCGCCGCCGAAAGCTACCTGCCTGCCGTGCTTGGGGCGGCAAAAAACAGAGCCACCCCTGCATGTGCACACAGACACATGGAAGTGCTGAGACTTTCTTTTCTCGGGGGTACCTCATAGAATGTAAGTATGACAGGCAGATACATCCTCCTTGGAATATGTAGGCTCCAAACAGATATACTGGTCTGAGGGACAGAGACATGAGCGTGACTTTCCCTTGTCACTACAAGTAGGTAGCCACCAACAAGCCACACCTAGAAGGCTCTAGCTAGAGCAGCTGGTTGCAAGAAAGGTGAGCACTCTGCACAAATTAAAACCACCGACCCAAGAAAACCTCCAGGAAAAGCACAGAACGACCAATATCCTTTCCAAACGGATACACCTGTAGGCTGGCTTTGTGGAAGTGGCATTCTGCTTTCAACAGGTGATGCTAAATCACAGAGGACCACTGCTATGTATTTGAATGGGAAGCCTGGGACCATGGTCAGCTCTAAGCACCAGTTGATAGTTGCATGCTCTCTTATTAACCATCCAATCAGTCTTTGAAAAGCTTTAGTCCATCAATGCTTGGGCTGCAAACAGACATGACAAAAACAACAGGGCTGCCCCTGAGTTTAGCTATGAAGAAGCTCTCTCTGCTGCATAAGACCTTCAGGTTCACTCACATTAGCTAAATAGTGATGGGTTTATTTATCTCTGAGCACAATGGGGGCAGCTCCCTTTTAAACACTGATTTGGGTTCTCAGAACAATCCAGCAGCCAGCTGAGATTAGAAATTGCTGGATTAGTTCAGACCATCCGTCCCTCTGAGCTGGGATAATCTCCCCGTTCTCCTCCACCAGGCATCTCCTCCTTAACACCCACTTCTTTCAGTTGCTTTCCAGCCATAGGGGTAAGTGTCCACCTTGTTGGCTCTGCGTTGAATGTCCAGAGGGCAGCAGGTTAACAAATGCACATTTGCTCCTGCAACACTACTGCAGTTCAGTGCTGTGCCTATGGAAAATGACACATGGGTTTGGGTAAGGCAGCATAACATCTGTTTTCTGTTTCTTCATGATTAGCATTCTGCTCTTTTAAATTAAGGTGCAGATCAGTCAAACAGGCAGACACCATTGCTACTGCATCAGCTGTCCCAGAGCAGGAAGAGGTGAAAAGGTACAAAAAGTCTCTAGATCTGTATCGGTTTCTTGCACGGAGGGTCAATAAAGGCGGCAAGGGAATGGCTGCTAGATATGAGAGCAGTCCCCAGGACAGAGAAAGGCAACAACAGCTTAAGGGAGGAGAGCTTGGAAGGATATAGATCATGAAGAACACTGAACAAGTGGAGAGGATAAATCATGGGCAACCAAACAACATCCGAGCTAAGTTTACCTCTAGCAAAGAGGAGCTTACATTTGCCTAGCACCTTCCATAGCAGAAAAACCTCAAAGTGCTTTACAAGCAATCAGCAAAGATCGCTTTGCCTGCCACTTCAGCACAGCCTCCTGTCAGGTGATACTGCAGCTGTTTAACAGAGCACAATAGGCTAGGGCAGGAAGTGAAGAATACAATAACCACTTGAAAGTGGAGTGGGGGAAAATTCAGGGAGGCAGAATAATTCCCCAGCTGGAATTTGACCAAGACACTCAGGTTAACATCCTTACTCAGAAAAGACATTGTGGGGTTTTCAGTTCCCATCAGGGCCAAGACCTCTTTACATTTCACACAAACAAGACAGCTCCAACGGCACAATTCTCCCACTGAGCCATTGGTTCAGTCCTGACTCAGAATGCACCATTTTTTGCACCACCCTCTTTATACCTTGCGTTTTCCAATCCAAATACGTGTCCCTAGTTCTTATCCTCTATTGGATCCAACTTAACACTCTTGCCATGGGCCTGAACATCAGATATTTCCACTCCCCACCTCCCTTTTATTTTCATTTGTTCAGATGTTTTTACAAGCAATCAGATTTTAAGGTCAGAAGGGACAATTATGATCAACTGGTTTGACCTCCTACATAACCCAGGCCAGAGAATACCACCCAGTAATTCCTGCATCCAACCCATAATCTGGTTGCGCTAGAGCAGATCTTTCAGCAAGACAGCCCTTTTCCACGGATACTCTCTGGTTAGTTTTTGTTTGTGTATCATGCAAATGGGGAGGTTTACAGGAAGAAGACGGTAGGAGAACCTCTGCTGCATGAAGACCAAGGCCTGGTCTACATCTAAAACTTAGGTTTACCTAGCTATGTCGTTCTGCGGTATGAAAAATTCACACCTCTGAGATGCAGTAACTATACCTAACACCCAGTATAGTCACTGCTAAGATGGAAGAATTCTAGCTGCCACCTCTGGAGGGGTAGATTTACTACAGCAATGGGAATAGGCCTTCCATCACTCTACCAAGTGACTACACTACAGCGCTACTGTGGCACACCTGAGGTGCTGCTTTTTAGGGCTTTATCTGGCTAATTCCTGTAACACCGGACACCGTGACAACTTCAGAAAATTGACATAACCTAGAGGGCAATTAATAAAATGCTAAAAGAAATTAGTGTCTTTCTATCTTCTCCTGAAACTGAGCTGACAAAGTGTATCCTGACAACAGGGGCATTGCCACCAGAAATGTATGGTTTAAATGTAGGGTCTAACAGCGAGCTATTCCCTGCCTGGAGAGGGGCTTCTCAAATAACCAGAGTCAATACCAGTCAGCTTTTTCCATGATCCACACCTGGAAGGGGACAGGAAGGAAACAGGAATTCTGTTCTGAGAGACATGAGCATAGGTGTTACACATTCACCATAGTCCAGGGACAGGTTTAATGCATCTCAGCTAAGCCTTATGATTCCCACAGCAACTGTAACTCACAAGAGGTAGTGTGAGTCAGTAGTTAAAACCAGAGGGGTGGCAGACAGGAAACCTGGGTTCTATTCCTGACATGCCCTGACCCTTTTAGTAACTTTTGGCAAGTCAGCTTGCCTCCATGTGCCCTTAACTACCCACCTGTAAAATGGAGGTTGGATGTGGGGTTGGTGTATAATACTAACCTTCATAAGGGGCTTTGTGATGAAGAGTGTTACAGGTGGTGCAAAGTCATATACTTTACTAGCATAAGTTCAACAGAAGACATAGCAAAACATAAAATACTATCTATGCACAAAGGAGCAGCTGTATGAAACTCGTGCTGGCTTTTGGGATTATCAATTGCAAACTACAGTGTCCCGTTAACTTTTTTTTGCAGTGACAAAAACATGTATATTATGGAATTAGCGTAAAAAAAACCCAGAAGTCTCTCACGAGAGAGATTTGTTAGGTAATTCCTTCTCCTGACACTAAGTGCTAGAGGTCTTGAAGGAGCCATTTTAAAATTCAGTTGGACTCAAACTAATTAAAAGATTTACTCAAATTCTCAGAAAGTAGATTTTGTACTCAGGGAGGGAGTGCTGTAAATTGGGGTGGATACGCTGTGTTCTCTATGCATAATCAAGAGGCTTTGTTCCCTATTTAAATGCAAAACTCAACTCATAACTCTGGAGTTGTGACTAGCACCTACATAATGCTGGGTGTGTGTTAGTTACACTTCAAGTTTTTGAAGCCCTAAACATAGGCCTTTAGCTTTCCAAATTAATCCCCTTTTTCTGAGATCCCACTGCCCCAGCACACTAGTAATGAGACTATAAAACAGAATAAAGTAAGCAATATTTAAATCCAAGAGATAGCTTTTAAAGGATTTGCCATACTCTAGCCCTGGTTTCAGAGCAACAAGGCTTATCGCTGGATTTTCCCCACAGCCATATCACTTAACACTCACTCTCTCCTAAACACACACACTTTGGCATAAACAAGCTGATCGGGGTTTAGATAAGAAATGGAAGCACAGGAGACTCTGTTCCACTCAGGCTCCAGTACGGTACTAATCACTGTGGGACCTCAGTGCTTTCCAAGATGGCAAGACATTTCTTTACTGTTTCTTTGACCAAACACAGGAGTCCCATTTTCTTTCTGCACTTCATGGGACAGGTTTTTAGATAGTTTTTGACGCTATAGCAGCATCAAATGGATGAATCCAGATTGTAAGGATTCCGTGCAGTAGCTTTCCTTGAGCAAAGCTGAAATGTTATGCCCGAAGTGGAGTACACTTTGGAGGGCCCAGAGCATGACACAGTCAGGTTGGCTTTGTATTGGGAAGTCAAGAGAATGCTGTTTTTATGGAGAGATTCACACTGGATCACGTAGCTAAACAGTTTGACTATCATGGCACAAAATGACAGGTATATTGGAGTAGGTGATTTTTTTCCTGGACTTTGATAAAAGCCAAACAGTTGGCAATGCTCTGAGGCTGACAGGGGTGTGACATGTGGACTGATCAAAATTTAGCAGGAAACATTTTCAATATAGGTACTGGGTCTACATTACTTCCTAAAGGTGACTAATGGCATAACAATTGAGATAGGAATTAACACTAATATTAGCACTACTGGCCCTAATTAATATGTCTGAACTTAGAACATTGGAGCAATCACCCTCATTTCTTGTTTGCATTTACAGTTCACTCCTGTTTATTGGAGTGGCCTGGGGACACCTGAAAGTTTTGGATAACTGGGTGTTCGAATAAGCAGAAGTGCAATTAACTAACCTCAGGCTACTTGTTTTGTATAACTAGGACTTTTGGATAAGAGGAATCTGTAGAACTGGAATTACACTGAAAATCCAAAGTGAGGGTTAGGGTCTCCCATTTTTTAAACTCTCTCTTCATTGAGAATGTTTTGCTATTGAAAGGCTTTTGAAGCGACTCAACTCACTGACAGGTTTCAGAGTAGCAGCCGTGTTAGTCTGTATCCGCAAAAAGAACAGGAGTACTTGTGGCACCTTAGAGACTAACACATTTATTAGAGCATAAGCTTTCGTGGGCTACAGCCCACATATGCATATGCATCCGAAGAAGTGGGCTGTAGTCCACGAAAGCTTATGCTCTAATAAATGTGTTAGTCTCTAAGGTGCCACAAGTACTCCTGTTCTTCTTTCAACTGACTGAGGCACCTTCCCTTTCCATTCATTTAATTTATTAACAAGAACACATGTACATTCTGGGAGTAGGGCTAATTTTTAACAAGACCAACACAGTATTCTAAGTAAGTAAACTGCACGTATTAGAAAAGCATCTCTGCAGTCTTTCATGGAACCTGTGGCTTGAAACTGCTGAAGTGCCAGCCAAAGGCAGCAACATTTCTAAAGACACCAAAACTGCTTACGAGCGTATGCAAGAGGTGCACCTAAGCAGCGCATCAAGGCACTGCGCCTATGACAAGCCCATGGCTCACATCTTACTAGCAGCCAGCCACAGTCACAAAGCTATATGCATCTACTGTGATTTGACTTGCCAAGTAGAGCTGTGTTTTTCAGATAGTTCATTTATATTCATCTTCAAGAATCCTTTTAGATGCACGTAGGGCACGAGGAGCATGCCAGCACACCCTACATTGCACGTTCCTTATTTTAGCTAGAGACAGCTAAGATGACTGCTAAGTTTGGAATTCCGGTGACCATCCTTTTTTCATCTGTTTCAAGGACTTTGAGAAAGTTGCCAGGATATTATTGCTGTGGTAGGTGTCAGCAGGGAGTGCCGTCATACACAGCCTTAGAAGTTCCTTTTATTGAGTTTTTAGTCTTTTGAAGAAATGTTGTATTATTGTTCATTTTGTTATGCAGTCGTTCTTGGAGAAAAGCTGTGGCAGATAGGAGAATTTCTCTGTTTTATTCTCTGCATTTGGAGTGAATTCTTGGGACAGAGAAGCTTCCTGGGAACTGGGGTGGGATTTTTGGAAGAAGGGATTGCCTGCATGCTGTCTGTGACTGCCTCTGCTCCAGAACTGGTGTGCATGGGTAGATAAAGCAAGGCACATTTAGGATAGACCCAGACTCTGCATCAGTAGTTTCTCTTCCACTGGGAAGCAGACTTGCAAGGTCCAGAGTTCCGTCACCATTCAGCAGAAGGGCTACCCATTGAGGGCGGTTGGAAGACTCAGACTCCTAGACTTTAAGGCCAGAAAGGACCATCACAATCATTTACTCCAGTGGTTTTCAACCTTTTTTCATTTGTGGACCCCTAAACATTTTCAAATGGAGGTGCAGACCCCTTTGGAAATCTTAGATATAGTCTGTGGACCCCCAGAGGTCCACGGACCAAAGGTTGAAGACCACTGATCTAGACTGACTTGCACATTGCAGGCCACAGCACTGTCTCCACTCATTCCTGCAATAGACCCATAACCTCTGGCTGAGTTACTGACTCCTCAAATCTTCATTTAAAGATTTCAAGTTCAAATCCACCATTTACTCTAGTTCAAACCAGCAAGTAACCTGTGCCCTAGGCAGAGGAAGGCGAAAAACCCCTAGGGCAACAGCCTTGATATACTATGCTTCTGTATCCAGGAACCCTACAGAAGTAGCTACCCTGCTCACTGGTCTCTGTTTAAGGCACTGGATAGAGATTTGGGAGGTTTTGGGTTCAATTCCAGGCTTTGCCATAAATTCCATGCAAGCCCTTGGAGGAGTTAGCACTTCTTTACCTCAATTTCCCTAATTGTAAAACAGGCATACTAATCCTTGCTGATATGAAAGGCATGTCACAAGGCTAAATTAATGTTTGCAAGGGGCTCAGACGCTGCAGCAGTGGGAGCCATTTTGCTACAGAGAGGCACAAAGATCCTGCCACTTTTTGGACTGCATTTCTGAACATGAGATTACACGTGTTGAGATTTGTAGGGCAGCCACTGGTTCCCTACAGCCAGAATTCTGGAAGTAAGATTGGACTATACTGCCTTAGTGAACGCTCTCTAGCACTTTCCTATGTTAACAGGAACTGCAGTTCTAGATTAATGCACCCATAGTTTCAAACAGACATTTTTAAAAACCAGGACATTGGGTTTCTGTCACTTGCATCAACCAGTCTGGGTGAGTTTACCAGCAACAAGCTTTGTCTGGGGGTGGCTGATAGTTACTTTGAACACTTACCTGTCCCTCAGAGTTATGTTAGGCTCAGGAAGAGTGCAGCAGATGGGACAAATGCACAGCTTCTCAGGCCATGGACTCTACTCACACCTGAGTGCTAGTAGAATTAATAAATAACTGGAAGCCACTGAACTGGTCCCAGTGGCTTCAACTTTGCCATTTCTCCCTCCTACCAAAGTTCTGCTGAGTGAGGAAAAAACGGGCAGACTCTTATTTCAGGTTTATAAGTTTTAGTGACAGAAACCCAGTTCAATGCAGGAGATCGATCCTTCTAATAAAAAATAAAAAAAATTCTTCCCTTGGGTCTCTCCACAGGAGCTTTCAAGGATGTTGGGCTGTGTGTGAAGAGAAAGGCAGGTTCTTTTGCCTATTGCTCCACCACCACAGATCTATTTGCCTGCTCAAAAGCCAGTGTCAGGTTTCATTGGCACAGCCCAAGCTTCAGTTTATGGCAAGACACAGGGATAACAAGGTATGGATGGAGATTAATAACAAGGGGCCCAATTCTGCCACCTTTATTCATGCTGAATAGAACCTTGCTCTGCAAATTGTCCCCTCCATCGAATTCTACTCAGAGTAAGGATGGCAGGATCTGGCCTTAGATTAGCAGTAAATACACTTTTCGGCTTGCAAGGTAAGTTCAGGACTTGCTTACCGTCTCGGAAGGACTGCATGGACTCGTCTCCCCACGCAGGTGGGAACGGGGATAAAGGAGACCGTGGAATACTGCATTCAGACATGGGGGTCATGCTTTTTCGGTGTCCAAACCCGTGCACCTCCCTCTCTCGGTTTGGGGATGAAGGCTCCGTTCCTACTGCAGACTGCAGCATAGGGTGTTGGGATGAATTGGCCAGCAGCTCCTTTAAGATGTTAATTGGAGAGATGGTGAGCTCCCAGTTGGTGATACCGAAGTCCCTCAGATGGGCTCTGGCATGGCTGGACAGACCGGCACGTGTATCAAAACCAGCCCCACAGAACTCACATCGCATTAAACTGAAAGTACTTGGGTCAAAGTTGGCAACTGCGAAAAAGAAGGACAATTTGTCAGCATCATCCAGGAGCAGCTAACAAATATTAAAAGCACCTAACAAATATTTCCAGACATGGGAAGCCCAAGGGAGGACTTTACTGCACATAACATGGTAAAAGCCCCAGCCAGGTGATAATGCCAAAAGAGAAAAGCTTAACCAGATGAAAAAGCCATGAATGGATGTTGTATTGTGACAAGAGACTCGGAGATTCAGGCCAGCTACCATAATATACATACCCAGCCTCAGTGGGAGGAATTTTAAAAAAAAAAAAAAAAAGTTTAAAAAAAAAAAGTAAAAAAAAATAATAAATTGAGTACATACTACCTTTTTTCTTCTTCTTTTGGAAGGAAAATTTTTGCTCAATAGCTTTCACTTCTTCTGCTGAGATGAAATGACGGACATTGTAGCTCACACCCACCCTGTTCAAGTGTCCCCTCACATGGTTGGCTAGGCCAATCCCATTGTGAAACCTGTCAGGACAATAGGGGCATTTCCTCTCTTCGTTCTTCAGCATGGGCGAGTCTGTATCCAAGAGGTCATCTAGCTCTAGGGAACCCTCTAGAGGGGAGTCCAGCAAGAGAATATCTAAGGGGAGGGATTCGTCCATCATGAACTCCCTGGAAGGAGCTGCTATTTTTTTCTTGTACAGCTTCCCCTTTGGCTGCTTTGTCTTTTGGGGATGAAGGTTCATCTCCTCTAGAAGGACAACAGGGACCATCTTCTGTAACTGATGCTGCTGTTCTTCCGATGCTATAGAAGAGTCTGTTGCTTTCAAGGTGTCTCCGAAAGTTCTCTTGAGGGCCAAAACAGACTGAGGAATAGCAAAGGGTTTGAAGCTTCTATTCTCAGTCAAATCTATTTCCGTGGTTACAGAAATTTCCTCTTCCATGCTCCCAACATCATTTGCCAATGCCCATTTGTGCCTGAGCTCCTCCAGCCCCTCTGGGTGACTCCTGACATTGTCCCCATCACTCTCAAGGTGGTGTATTGTGCTTTTTTTCTTCATTTGCTGCAGGGCAAACTGAGAATAAACTTTTGCTGAGGTAAGGGTAGACAGCCCTAAGTTTTTGTGCAGGGCACCGTACGGGGCTGCTTTCCTGGTGTGAAACTCTGATGTCTGGAAGTCCTTTTTATTAGTTCCGTTGCTTTTATTGAGTCTCTGGTGACCCATGGAAAAGCTATGAACAGATTCATAATGGGATGTGCTTTCTCGGTGAGGCTGGGGAAACAGTCTCTCAGCTTTGCCAAAATAATCCATCTCTGAAAATCGGCCTGGCCTAGCGGGGCTGTAGGCATCCCTGCTAGTTCCGGGCTGATTAGAGTCCTCTTCAAAAATCTCTATGTCCCAGGGAAGATGGGAATGGGCATATTTCATGTGTTCCTTTAGGATATTTTCATTGGGGGCGGGGAAGCTGCAGAGCATGCATGTGCTGAGTCCTTTACTGCTGCTGTGTGGCTGCACCTGCACAGGGGTGTGTTTGTTTGGTTTTAAGTGTTTGTAGATGTTGTGCACTGGGCTGTCATGCATTTCTCCACTGCCAGTGCTGCCAAAGAGATTCACATTCTTCATGCCTTGGTCCTTCCTCTCCTTGACGTGCATCTTGGCATGCTGGACGAAGATCTTAGAGGAGTTGGTTCCAAAGACACACTTGGGACACTGCAGCCGGGCTTCTCGACCTTCGTCTGAAAACTCATTGAGCTTCTGGATTTCTTCAATGATTTTCTCTCTGGACTCCTGATGAAGCCTCTTGTGCTGCTCCAGAGCGCCAGGGTCCCCAAATGCCCATCCGCATTCATTACAGGAGAACTGACACTGACCCCCAACTGCATCTCTATCTTGGTCCTGCCCTGGTCCCTGGTTATGCTGAAGCATGTGATCCATCAAGTGTTCCTTTTTCTTAAAGTAAATGCTGCATTCAATGCACGTGTACACGGTGGGATCCTCCTCCTGGCCAAGCTCTTCCTTTCCCTGCTCCTCTAACAAGACACTGCACACATACGGCCTCATCTCAATGTCATAGGAGCTGCAGGGAGTTGGTTCTAGAGACATCAGTGGGATTCGCTCTACAGAGTCTTCAGCATTTACTGTCCAGGACTGTTTGCTGATAGCAAGATCTTCATTTATCTGGAGGCTTGGCTTTTGCAATGTCCACTCTGCAGCATTAAGAGAACTCAAGTCACTCAAACTGGCCTCCATTGCCAGCCCCGTCCTGTCAGAGGATACACTCTCCAGACTTTTCGACTTGTTCAAGACAGGGTTTAGCGTTTTTCTGAATACCGGCAGAGGCAACAGACGAGGCACCTCATGCACGGCCTGTCCCCTGATGGATAAATTAGTTGCTCCATCTGTTGGCTTGTTTATGTCTTTATAGTGAGGACTAGAACTCTTACTGTGCCCAGAAATCCAGTCAAACCTCTGAATGCCCTTCTTTTTTTTATCTAAGTGCTCTTTACTGAAGGCTTCAAGTTGCTTTGGTTCGTTTTTATGATATTTTTCCTCTCCACTAACAGACCGTACTCCAGCACAAGGAATAGAAGTTTCTGCTGTAGCCTTGTGAGTGTTCAAGTCCTGAGAGTCACTCTCCAATTGATCAGTGTCCATCTGCACAGTATTTACAATCTTGGACTCCACTGTAAACGTGGACTCCATTGAGCGTGAAGGATTTACACACTGCACTTCTGTTGAGCCTGCTGAGTCCTTCAAACCAGAAAGTCTTTCTAAAGTGCTTTCTTCTCTCAAGTCACCTCTTCTTGTCTCTAGAGTGGAACAATCCCATGATGTGCTGCCAGACACAGTCATGCTTCTTAGCTCTGCTGAACCCCTGGAATCTGCTCTGTAAAACCCTTTCTTGAGTTCTACATGTTCTTCATTCCTGGTGCTGCAAATAATTTTTGACATGTATTAGCTGGTTAAAGGATATGAACAAACACTTCTGTTTACATAAAACACATCACTTCATGTTCATAGCTTTTAAGGTCAGAAGTGACTGTTCGATCATATACTCTGAGCTCCTGCATCATAGATGCCAGAGAATGTCACCAGGCTTCCCCTGTATGTAGCCCATTTAAAATTAACAAGACTGATCTTCAATCAAATATACTAAGGCTGGAAAGGACCTATTAGGCTGCCTAGTCCACTTTTTCCTTGCCCCTTCCAATGCCACGTGCAAGATGAATCTCTTCTGCATATCCTCAAGGACTTGGTCCAGTTTCGTTTCAAAGACTCCAATAGCATTAGCAGCTTCCCTAGAGAGGCTGACTCACATATTAGAAGTGACCCTATTAGAAAGGGTTTCCTGAAGACCAGCTGAACGTTTCCATCCTCACTTCCTGGATTACTGCCTCAACCCACCTGAACAAAATTTCCCCTTTCCCCGCTCAAAAACTCGCGCCACCCTCTGCAGAGACCTTTGGGACACAGGCTCCTAGACAGTTCGATCACTCTCTCTACCAAGCTGCCCACGGATATTTGCTGTTGTGGGAGGACAGATATTTTATTATGAGGCCGAATAGGAACCAGTAAGGCTTTCGTAGAGCTCAATGGACAGTGCAGGCATGGCCCCTAGCACCCTGCCTTTTGGATCCATAAATTCCATGGTTAGAAGGGACCATTATGATCATCTCATCTGACAGCCTGTGTAACATAGGCCAGATAAATGCCCCGCAATAATTCCTAGCGCAGAGCTTTTAGAAAAACAACATCCAATCTTGATTTCAAAATGGTCAGAGATGGAGAATCCACCAAGATCCTTGGTAAGTTGCTCCAATCATTAATTACTCTCCCTGTTAAAAATTTACATCTTATTTCCAGTCTAAATGTAGTCTGACTTCAACTGCTAGCCATTGGATCATGCTTCTACCTTTCTCTGCTAGATTGAAGGGCCCATTATTGTTCCCTTTGTAGGTACTTACAGACTAATCAAATCACCCTTTAACCTTCTCTGAGTCCAGACATAGGAGCCTCGCCAGTGGCTTATTCAGAGGAAAGTTCTATCGGCTGGCAGCTCTCTAAAGGAAGTGTGAGAAATTAGGAGCCATTTTGCTCCTCTTTATTGTTTTTTGTTTCTCCAGCTTCAGCATTCTGTACAGGGGCCACAAGCCAATGGGGGCAGGAGCATCCCCTCACACCTTGGTAGGGGCTCAAAGTATAGAGAATACGCCCTAAAAAGGTTCCTCCCCACACCTACTCTTTCTGCACTGGGGCACAGAACAGGACAGTGCTAACCGCCTGCCAGGATCTTATGGCTACATCTCATCTGCATTAAGTGGAGCAAATAGACATGAGGGCACTGCTGCTAAGGCAACGGCAGTCTTGTGGGGAGACATTACAATCTCCATCATTCACAGACGATCCCGATGGTGTTTGTACCAGTTTTGAAAGGGTTGAAGGCTTTTTATTGCCAACATGGCTGCTGGTAGGAAGGGGAAGGAGAGGGGCAGATGCCCAAAGGGACTAGGGTTCGAGAAGCAGTGCCCATAGGTCAGCTATGGCTAAAATTTCAAACTTTGGGGCAGAGGTACCGCAGAAGTCTAAAAAGAGGTGCCTGTGGACACCACATGAGGGCAGCTGCGAATCAGATTGGGCTCCTGTTCTCCTCTCTGCCAGTGACCAGCTACTTAACTGCTCTGAACCACTTCTACTCCCTCTGCAAATCCAAGGATAATGATTCTACCCACCTTTACAAAGTGCTTGGAGATCTATGGATGAAAAAAAGCTAGAGAAGTGTCTTTATTAAAATAGAGGTGCAGATGGTGGAGACCACCGGTCCCAGCAGGTTTTGATTGAGATAGAGCATTGCATGCTGAGAGCGATAGTCTGATGGCAGCTATCAGAGGTACCGCTTCACAGACCATTGGGTGTAGCACACATGGTGCAAAAGGCAGCACAGTGGCAGCCATACGGACTCCAGGCCTCCATACAGCCAGAGAGCAAGGTAAGATTCCTCCACGCACTGGCTCCTGTCAATATACCTTATTCCTGGATTATGAGGACTTCACTTGAATCTCCATAGCCTAGTCAGTCCTCGGCTTCTCTGTGGTCAGTGACAAACGTGGCAGTGATTGTGTGATGTGGATGCTTGTCAACTAACATCTGGGTTGAGATTCCCCCTTGTTCAGTTCACACCAGGAATACTCATAGCTTTGGCTCATTACAAACCTGTCTCAGTGGAAACCCCCTGAGCCTCTTATTAATCAACCGAGTCATCCAATACACCACCTCTCTCTCATTCCACGCCTTCCTCATAGAAACACTAACTAAGACTTTCACTTGCTCCTTACGATGGGCACTGGGCCAGAGAACCTAACAAACAGGGGACTCAAATGCCTCCAATTGCAGAGGTGACCAGAGGCGATAAAAACCGCAACAGCCGCTCTGCTCTCAAGTCTATGAGACAGGATAGCATTATCTAACAGGTCAAGTTCTACTGAATTGAGAACAAAGCACCTTTGTTGGCTAAGATAGCACAGCTGCCAAGCCCACAAAATTCCCACACAGCACTGCCATTTTCTGTTTTAAGAAACCTCCTCTCCCCACAAATTCACATCCAGTTTTCCAGCTCAGTCAAATCCCTTATTTTACCCAAGCAAAATAACTGCTGGTGGGAAGAGAGTTTCTCCATGGTCACCAAGGAAAGGTGATTACCATATGCACTGCAAATCTCATGTGTATTATTAAGAATAACTCACTAAGGAAACTCCTAGCCCAGGAAGGATCAGAACACTGAGTAACACTGGATACAAAAATAAACCCATTAAAATGTGCTGGGCACTAGTTATGTTGCGTAAGCAGGATAAACGAGGGGCATTCTGAGCTGGTCAGTGGTCCGTACTGCCCTGCAGAATTATCACTCAATGCCACAATGTGGGACACAATATCTGACATGCTTTCTCCATCGTATTCCACAGCTACTCCTTGAACATCCCTCCATCAACCTTAAATCTGTTACCACTGCCAGCCTACTCAGAGATAATGGCTGCAGGCAAGCCTCCAGTAGCCAGAATAGTGGCACTAGGAGAGGAATGGTACACTACCTGGGCCTCAGACACCCCTGCAGGAGGTGATGTGCATGCAGGCAGCTGGTGGATATGGGGGAAAGAGAGAAACAAGAAAAAGCAAAAGACAATGGCAGAACATGCACCCCCATTCCCTCCCAAAAGCCACTTGGTAGCATATCATCATGAGAAACATAGGTCACTTGAGAGGTGTAATCAGGAGAGCTGGGTTTGACTCCTCATCCTAGTCTCTTTTACTTTAAGACTGAGAATGTTGCATGGGTTGGGCTCGGAGGCCCAATGATGTCATCAAGTAGAACAACCGGGTTGGACATGCATTCAGCCCTGCCTGGCAAGCGTGAGAGAGAGTAAGATGCCCAATGTTACTCAACAGCAAGGAGTGACACCGGCTGGCTCCAAAGGGGAGCTCCTCTTTGGCCAGGAAGGACAATGACGGCAGGGGGAGGGGCATCCTCAGGCTTTACTACCTGGAAGCTCTGTTAAAAGTGAAAGTCCTCGGGATCGGTTCAGTGGCAGTGACACAAATGTGTGATTTATCCCAGGAGCATCAGCACTTACCAGAGTTCCTTCCTGTGAGGCGTGCTCGGGACAGCATCACAGAGGGCAGGATCGGGCTCATCTGCAACAGAGAGAAGGAAAGCTTCATCGATCAGGGCCGAATCTTGGCTTCTTTACTGCCATTTGGAATAATGTCATTTTGTGTTAAAAAGCTTTCCTGGCAGATAACCGCCCCCTCCTCTGCTTCTGCTGCGCCTCCTCCCCTCCTGCAGCCGGGTTGAGATTACTGCAGCATTTCTAACCCACACTTAAGAGGGTTTAATCCTGTGCACCAACGATTTGATCTATAATCATTCTTCCAGTAAGCAGTTTAAAATAAAAATGCACATGCTTCAATGCCTGGCTCCCACCCACCCTCTCTTGAGAGGGGCACCCAGTCTATTTGAAGTCAAGCAACTGGGTGGTGGTTGATTTTTTGTAAAGAACCCTTGCAAAGGGAACCTTGTGAAAATGATGGAACCTGTGCAGGATGTCACACAGTAACACAGTGATGTGCTCTCTGCTGCCTTGAGCTGGAGTGACCTGCCCTTAGGCTAGAAGTATCCATTCAAAATGCTGATGCAAAGGATCATTGTCCTAGCCCAGTGGTTCTCCACCTTTTTATTTTATTGTGGCCCACAATGTGTTATGTGGGCCGCATCAAATACTACCTCTATGGTCCTGAGGATGTCACATGGGCCGCGGCTCTGTGCTGATTGGGCCGCAGGCTGAGAAGCACGGTCCTAGCCTATTGCTTTGACCATGTCACCCCTCTCTAAGCTGCTTGCTACCCCCGCCTCTGATCAACCCACGATCCCAGCCTCCATCACCCACTTGTTAAATTTTCAAACAAGCACCTTTGTGCTTTCTCCCATGCTGCCCACATGCTCCCCATAAACACCCACAAAACTAACTCATTATACTCCTTCAAATCTCTCCTTTGCCATGACGCCTACAAAAAACATCACAATAGTTAGGCCGCTGGTGTGCTGAGAGCCCTGCCCATCGAGCTGATCACAACTGTCTCATTGTTTCCTTATGCTCCCCCATCTGTCTGTAGCCACCTGTTATCTCTTCTCTTACAGTTGGACTGTAAACTCATTAGGGCAGGGACCATCTTTTTGTTCTGCGTTTGCACAGTACAACAGGGTCCTGGACCATGACTGGGGCTCCAACGTGGTCCCGTAACACAAATGATAAGAACAATTTCTGTGTTCCATTGAAAGCCCGTTCAGACCCTACACAGCCTTCGAGCTCGACTTCCAGACGCAGCCTGTGGGATGAACATTTATCCCAAGAACACAAAAGCCAGCGGCAGGGTGGAACTGTTCAAACTGTATGATGGGTATCCACATTAAGTCAAAGGTGTCTCAGGCCAGGGAGGTTGCACTTGTTGGAGATATGGACAATGTGAGCAGCCATTAAGGCTGGGATTTCCAAGAACCCAAGGGAATTAGGTGCTCAAATGCCTAACTTCAATGGGTATTGGATACTGAACTCCCTTAGGCTGCTTTGCCAATCTCATCTTACCATGGCCTGGAGTGTCATCAGCGCAGTGGTCTGCTATTGTACACGGCACGGTCAACTCAATATATGGATCCCATTTTACCAAACATGCCTACTGCAAGCAGGGATCCCAAGTGCTGTCAGTTCAAGAAAACTCCAAATGAGCAAAAGTAACTCAGGGAAAACCACAGTAAGACAGGCCTCACAACATGCCCTATTAATCTTTGGTACTTATCTGCCTCTCCCCCCATTACCATCATATCTGAACATCTCACAATCACCTCACAAACCCCCTAGGCGGCTGGGGAGCATTGCTATCCCTATTTCAAAGAGGGGAACTGAGTACAGAGAGAGAGTGAATGACCTGCCCCAGGACACAATGGACGTCTGTGATTGAGCAGAGAATTGAACCCGTCTCTCCCAAATCCCAGGCTAGTGCCCTAATCACTGGAAAATCCTTCCCTCCAGTCAAAAAGGCTAACAGAATGTTAGGAACTATTAAGAAAGGGATAGAAAACAAGACCTCTCCCCCACCCCCTGCCAAAACAAAAACAAACCAGTGCCACAATATAAATCCATGATGCGCCCACAACTTGAATACTGTGTGCAGTTCTGGTCCACCCCCCATCTCAAAAAGGATATAATGGAACTGGAAAATGTTCAGAGAAGGGCAACAAAGATTTCTGAGGCTTTCATACCAGGAGAGACTACAAAGATTAGGGCTATTCAGCTTAGAAAAGAGACAACTAAAGGGATGGGGTGAATATGACAGAGGTCTATAAAATCATAAATGGTGTGGAGAAAGTGAGAAGTTTTATTTACAATACACAAACCAAGGATCATCCAATTAAATTAACAGGCAGTAGGTTTAATACAAACAAGAGGAAGTACTTTTTCCACAATGCACGATTAACCTCTGGTACTCATTGCCATGGGACACTGCGAAGGCCAAAAGTATAACTGGGTTCAAAACGAACTAGATGAGTTCATGGAGGATAGCTCCATCAATGGCTATTAGCCAAGATGGTCAGGGATGCAACTCATGCTTGGGACAACCCTAAACCTCTGACTGCTACAAACCAGGAGGGGAAGATGGGGTGGATCACTCCAACTGTCCTGTTCTGTGCACTCCTCTGAAGCTCTGGCACTGGCCAGAGAGACATGATACAGGGCTAGATGGGCCATTGGTCTGACCCAGTCTGGTAGCTCTTATGATCTTAACAATGGCACCGGCAGCCTGTCCACATTAGGACAGGCAACATAGTGCCACTGGTGACAGCAGAGCCAGTATTGGCAATAGTGGGATGTTTTAAACAATTTCCCTAGAACAGACAGGGTCTTAGACAGCGCAGACCTACACTACCATAGAGCTCTGTAGATCCCGGCTAGCAGCCAGTACATTCTATGGAGTACAGGTGTTATACACTCCATGCCTGAATCACCTCTAAAGCAAATGAGAGGCACAGCTCCATTCAGCTGAAGCTTTCAGGAAGCACAGGCTGTATTCCATGTAGAATGCAGTGCTGAATTCCAGGACCTGCTTCTCCATGGCCCTGCTGCCACTCACACCACCACCAAGGGGGTAAATTGCCACCATTCTGAGCGGACAGCATTTGACAGCCACTTTGCCTTGGGGTAAGGGACTATACAAGATGCAGGGCAAGGGAGATTCAAGGCGCTAGTGTCCAGGTCACTCCAGTCTCTGCTTTGCCAGAATAGGCCTGCCATGCGGATGGCTCAAGGAGTCAGAACAGTGGTCAGTTAAACCCGCCTTGCTTCCGGTTTAGTTTTAGGATCCCAGCCTGGCACCCATGTTTGATTTTGGTCACCACATGGAAAAGGTTTTTATAGCCTTGTCATGGTAAATCAACATCTCATGACCCTGCTTTGGTCATCATCATCTCGGGTCACAGTTCTCCTAGCAGCTACAGGGCTGCCTTCCTCTCCATCCTAGTATCCTGTAGCTACCTGGCTCTAACCCAGGAAGCCAGCTATGCCTTAGGATTACCCAGTTAAAGAGATGCAGCCTGCAGAGACCACAGGTCCGGTCTCATAGTGCTCCTGCACCCTGACAGATCAGGTGAAGGGGTAGTCAGTCAACACTCAGGATTCTTACACAGTAACCAGAGAATTTACTGAGTATTTCACACTGCAAGCAGAGATGAGGGGATACCCAATTAACAGGTGCAGCAGCCACCAACACTGACCGTACAAGGGAGCTGAGCCATTACTAATGAGAGATCCTTTACTAGTTAGCCTTAAGACAAGTTACGGAGATAGAGGAAATAGAAAGCTGCCAGCACTGACACAGGCACGATGGGCTCTCAGGGAATGTGGTGCTGCAGGGGAGTCAGGCTTTACTTAGAGTACTCTGTGCATATGCAGGCTCAGACCTCGGAGAGCTACTTTAGACCTTTAACGGGGTGCAGTCCCCTTCCTCCTCTTCCACGAAAGAGAACAGTTTGGATCTTTCCAATCGTGACCTTCTCATGGGTCTTGTCTCTGTGCTTTTTAGCGTCTGGGGTTTGCTTTCCTCTGTTAGGAGGACAGCAAATTCCAAGGCAGCGCCCTCATAATTTTCAAGGATCTTGCATTTGTTTCATGAAGCGCCAGTTACGTTTACTGTGCAATAAAATTGACTAGATAATAGGACACCCCCAGCAAATGCAGAGTCCAGAATGTTGTCCAGAAGGGAAGCGAGGCGCACAGACACCATGATCATTCAAAGAAAAGAACTTTTACTTAAAGACTCAGACTGAGATTTAAAACCATGGAGTGGACTTGTAAACCTCCTTAACCCAGAGTCCCAAAGTCTCTAGACTACTTTGAAAATCTCAGCTTTAAACATTCTGCCTGTGATTGAAAAATATCTCCCAGAGTGAGTGCTGAATTCTGATTTTATTTACGCCAGTCTAAAACCAGAGTGACTCTAGTGAAGTCTCTGGGCTCACTCTGGATTTACACCATTCTGTGATCACATCTGGCCTGAAAATGCTGCACCGTAAGGACAACGTCCCTAGGATCCGGGGAGAATGTTTCAAACACTTTTCTTTTAAAGGGGAACAATAAGAGAATCCGGTAACACACTGCAGGATCATGTTAAATGGGTAGTATTCAGGAAGCTGTCACACCAGTTTGGAATGCCAGGGGGAGGGGACAGAAGCCGCAATTGTTAAAATCTGACACACACACACACACACACACACACACACACACACACACACACACACACACACACAAAAAAAGCAGATTTTAAAGACTTCCACAACATACGGAGAATAGATGGCATCTGGCAGATGGGCACGTAGCTAGGTGTGGCGCGGCAGAGAGCGCAGATATGGAGAGAAGGACAATGGCAGAGGTGGTTCCCAAGAGTTCCTTTGTTCTTGGTAGCTCCAGCATGGCTCCTATTTTTAGGAGCTGTCTCCTGGAGAGGAAAACATGCAGTGATTGATCTTCCTCTGGATGAGCACGTAGAAGCACTCCCTGCAAACCCTGGTATCTTGGAAACCATAAGAGACAAGGGAGTTTAATGTCTTGGACTGTGTGGGTTCCATTTTACTCTCTATGGTAATCCAAGGAGAACTTCTCCTCGAAGTCGCAAGAGTAGGGACTGTGTATTTTTCCAGGAGAGACTGAATGCAGACTTTACACGCTGCTCAACAGCAGCAATAGCTCTCAAGTTTATGCGCTTTCCACTAAAAACAGGAACATTCAAGAGGTAAAATGCCATCGTTACACAGACACGGGCCTTTGCTACTCTGCCATATTGCACTAGGGAAGTTCAATCCAACTGGCGACACAGACATTTTCAAAAGCAAAAACATCACATGAGAGCATAGGGAAGAGGAGGCCAAAACATGCAGCCAAACAAACAAACAAACAAAAGCTTTGCATTAGGGGTTTTTTCAGAGGAGGCACCACATGCTAGAGCAAGAGGTAAGAGTCCTTCTCTACATGATGGACTTAGTTCTAGATAAACTCTTTGCTGAGGGCTGTTTAACATGCCATGTTTTAAAGTTCAGGTACTTGAGAAATACCATCCTTTCAAGAACACCACTAAAAAACAAACAGGAAAAAAAACCTGTGGCTCATTTAGAAAAACGATTGCAACTTGAACCATGGTAAATAGAGGTGAATTGCATATTGAATGGGCATCCATTGCACATCAACAGCGTGAAGATTTTGCTTAGTCACCACCCTATTATCCAAAGGAATACCCTTGCTCACATGGGATAGCAGATGTGGAATAACTGACATGCTTCGTGTAGGTGATAAAGCTTGTAAAGCACAGAACCATCTTTCATTGCACTCACTGAACTCCCAAGGGAAAGTGCTAATAAACACTCATAATAATAGCCCCCAGTCTGGACTGGAAAGTGATGTACAACTCTATTGCTGTGGATGGGACATACCATCCACAGAACTCCTCTGCAATATCTGAATGCAGAGAAAAGTTCTGCAAAATAACACCAGCCTCATCACAAATGAAGGTCCGAAGAAGGACTATGCTAATTTCAGAAGCATCTCTAGAGAGAGCTACAGGGAGCATGGCCTAGAACAGAGGTTCCCAAATTGTGGGGGGCAAAGAGGAACATCAGGGGGGAGAGCAGGGCCAGGCTAGCCCCCACGGGAGGGGGAAGAGAGAGCACCACTTAGCCCCTCCCCTGCCCTCAGCCATGTCCCTGGCTCCCATCCCCAGCGTGGCTCTGCTCTCGGCCCCGCCACCAGTATTGGCCACTGGCCACAGCTCCGTTCCCCACTCGGGGCTGAGGCTGGGGTCAGGGCTGGGAGCAGAGGCCCCCACTCCTGGCCTCAGACCCACCCCCAGCTGCATCCTTTCACCTCTTTGTGACTCAGTTTCCTCATCTATAAACTGGGGGTAATGATACTGTCCTCCTTTGTAAAGCGCTTTGAGACCTGCTGATGAAAGGTGCTATACAGGGGCTGGGGATTATTAATAAAATGTTTCAGACAGATTTCTGGACAAAAAAGCATGGTGCCCACAAATAATAAATCAACTTGAAGACCGTTAGAGTGGGCTTTTCAAAGGCATTTAGCATTGGTCTGACTCCCACATCAAAGTCAATGTTAGTTTTACTTAAAGGGAGCAGAATTAGGCCAAAGTGGAATGCTTTGAAAATCCCACTCTTAATATGACTAAGGGAGGCAATATGCACCCAGGAATTGGTTAGGATGATCTAAGGCATTATAACTAGGAGGAATGGGATAAAATACAGAGAAAGAAAATTTAAGATGGATGTTAGGAAAATATTTTCCTTGGTGGTAGAGATCTATTCAGATATGTAAAGGGATACAGTGAAAGAGCCATTCAACACTAGACAGGGCAAAGTCCCGGAGAACATTTTGTAGCATTCACTAGCCAAAGGACAGACAAACAGGACTTTTCCATCTCTAGTTTCTATGGCCTTATGGACATCATATACTCAGGTGGTGTGGTGGTGGAAAATGCACTCCTGTCGAGGAGTTTGTTGCTGTCTTGCAGCTACAGAAAAACGTCCAGTGACCAAACTACCACCTCAATGAAGTCTTTATTGACCTGAGCAATGCCTTGGATTATGCTCAGGTGTCAGTCTTCAGAGGCTTCTGAGATAATTTTTGGCACAGGCAAGACAAACACATTTCAGTATCTCCACAGTAGCACTGTTAGAGAAGTCTGTACAGACAGACCATGTTCAGCCATGGCATTAAGCAACAGGTGATGGTCACTGCCCAATCTTCATAGTAACATAAGATGAAGCAAATCATGGTTTAGCTCTAGAAGACTAAATTCCACTTGAGCAGTTTCTTTGAATCTATGGTATTTCATGAATGAGCACAGGTACTGGAAGAGCCACTGCTCTACTGGTGACCTTGCACTAGCAGGTAACTACGTTATCACGGTCTTGTCCCTAGCTTGGAAAGCAGGGATTCTACAGTCAGCCGTTCTAAGGCAAAGCTATGGCAGAGTAAGCATCAGTGCCAAAAATATAATAGGTTAACCCAAACAGCAGGGTCTGGGCTAAGCAAAGGGTAATGTGCTGACCGAGACAACCTTGGCAGTGCCTGCTCTGACTATGAGGAACACATCAAGTCAGGCACCAGAATACCAGCTACTGAGTTGGTCTTTTACATGGCTGCTCGTGGAAGCAACATAGTGTTTGCCTGTGCACAAAGTAAAAATCATACAGTAAAGATCGCCGCCCTACTGTACAGCGTACAGCTACTAACCTGTTACCAAGGCAGCAATAAAGCAGCTCCCATACCAGATATGTTTGGCCGCTTTTGGTTAAAAGAGAACCAAGATAAAAATCATACTCTCTCCCGGGAATTTATCTGGCCCCCCAGCACCTTAGTATCTGGGCACCTCACGAACTTTAATGTATTTGCCCTTGTAAACCCCTGTGATACAGAGCACTGCCATTATCTCCATTGTACAGAAGGGGGACCTGAAGGACAGAGAGGCTAAGAGACACCCCAGATCAGACAGGGAGTCTATGAAAGAGCAGGGACTTGAATCTATGTCCCCCAAGTCCTAGGCTGCTTTTCAGTGGGGCTGAGCACTTCCATTGAGAACAAGTAGAATCAGCATTTCTGGAAAAAAATTCACTCTGTAGGTCCCCTCCCAGCTTAGTATCGCGTCTGAAAACTTTACAAGTGTCCTCTCTCTGCCACTGTCTAAATCATTGATGAAGGTATTGAACAGAATCAATCCCTGCGGGACCCCGCTCGATATGCTCTTCCAGCTTGACTGAACCATTGATAACTACTCTCTGGGAACGGTTTTCCAACTAGTTATGCACTCACCTTATAGTAGCTTCATCTAGGTTGTACCCTGTTTCCCCGAAAATAAGACAGTGTCTTATATTAATTTTTGCTCCCAAAGATGCGCTAGGTCTTATTTTCAGGGGATGTCTTATTTTTCAGAAATGAAAAATGCCTTATTATCGGTGGATGCCTTATTATCGGGGAGGTCTTATTATCGGGGGGATGCCTTATATTACAACGAGAGGCAAAACTGTAAGTAGGCCTTATTTTCGGAGGATGTCTTATTTTCGGGGAAACAGGGTAGTTCCCCAAGTTGTTTATGAGAAGACAGTATCAAAAGCCTTACTAAAGTCAAGATATATCGCATCATCTATCGCTTCCCCCCATCCACAAGGCTTGTTACTCTGCCAAAGAAAGCTATTAGGTCAGTTTGACATGATTTGTTCTTGACAAGTCCATGCTGAGTGTTACTTATCACCTTATTATCTTCTAGGTGTTTGCAAATTGACTGCTTAATTATTTGCTCTATTATCTTCCAGGGTACTGAAGATAAGCTGACTGGTTTGTAATTCCCCGGGGTTGTCCTTATTTCCCTTTTTATAGATGGGCAAATGTAGTGCCATTTTCCAGTCCTCTGGAATTTCTCACATCTTCCATGACTTTTCAAAGGTAATGGCTAATGGCTCAGATAGCGCCTCTGACAGCTCTAGGAGTATTCTAGGATGTATTTCATCAGGTCCTGGTGACTTGAAGACATCTACCGTGTGTAAGAAATTTTTAAACTTGTTCTTTCCCTATTTTAACCTCGGATCCTACCCCACTTTCACTGGCATTCACTATGTTAGTCATCCAATCGCTACTCACTTTTTTGGTGAGCATCTTTTCATTGAGTTTGATGTGGATGTAAAGTGCAGATCATCACGGCCTGATCCAAATTTGGCGATACCTTCTGGCCACCTGCAGGTGGAAGAGGAGGTGTTTTGCTGCCGTGGCTATTCAGGCCAGAGCTGACGGGAGCTCCCAGGGCTGTAAATTGTTACATCCATTTAGGTACAGATGCCCTGAAAATGGGAGTAGTTCTGCAGGAAGGGTGCTCCCCCTGGCTTCACCTCAGCTTTTTGGGGGTTTGCTTCATAGAGATGCCAATTCTAGGCACTGTGCAAGCGGGGAAATGGAATTATTTATGTTTGGCATTAAGGTTATGTCTGCATACTGCTGGGGCACCAGCCGGCACCGCCTCACTACCTCTCTCAAAGGCACTGTATGACTAGGATAATAATAGTTTCGGTTTTGTGCAAGAGAAAAGTCCTGAGCCATTTCAGGACATTTCCATCTATCTCTGCTGGAGAGGGTCAGAGCAGGGCAAGATAGCTGGGTGATCAACATGAAATGTTGCACAGATATCAGGCAGCAAGAGTATGGACACACTTTCCCTTTAGCCTGCAGATGACCTCATATTTCTCCTTGCCATGGCAGACACACAGATTGAGTAATACATTCAGCAGGTGCGGGGAGATGGTGGAGCATATGTTGAGACTGAAAGCTAGATGGATGTGTCTGCTGAGCTGGAACGACTGTTCAGCCACTAATGTATCTGCCGGCTGCACTTTGCATAACATATGTGAAAGCAAGTGAACAGTAGAGCGCTAAGGCAGCCAGACGGACAGCAACCCACGAATAGCCAGACAGACAAGCAGTTCCATCTGAGGTTGCACATGATGCACAAATAAGGAATGATCTGTCCACACACTAGAGAATTAGATCCTGATCAAGTGAAGTGAATATAACTTCTGTTTTAAAACCAGCCTCTCTTAATTAGACAATTCCATTTATTGGCCTAGCAAAGAAGTTCCTGAAGAAGTGGATTACTGTGGGATCAGAGCTATATTCTGGATGAGGTTATGTCCTTAGAGCGAGTGAGTTCATGGAGGTGTGAACTGCTATTGTACTGATATCAAAGGGCAGTATTGCTGATGTGCAAAGTTCGCAAAGAATGAACTTTGTTACACACAAGCAAGCTGCTCTAAGTGCTAACATACAAACCAGAGTAGGGCACTGGGGGCTATTCTCTTGCGAGTGCCTCTCATTTGGACACATTTTCCTTCCCACATTCTTGCAGAGAAGTAGGATGCCTGAGAAAAGGTTAGGAAGAAGTGGGGGTCTAGGAGGACAGTCCCATAACTGCTGTTGCCCTGAATTATTGCACTATCTGTCATTATCAGGGCATGAAGGATGCAGATGCTGGCTCAAAGCAGCAGACATTTTCATATTCCTTTAAATAACTCCTACTGGATCTGTCTGTTTTCCCTGCACATCTCCCTCTCATTCTTAACACATTCCTGCATCAGTGCCTTATCCTATCTTTTCATAGTGACTCTCGTTTGCGCTTCTACAACTGGCACAGCAACTCAAGAGTCCCTATTTGTGTCTCTGTGCATTTCCAGGAATAGACCCTCTCTGCTCTTCCCCCATCCCTGGACCTCAAGGTTCTATCTCCCTCCCTGCTGGCTCTGGGTCACCTGTGCTGCAGTGGTGGACGCTATAATGTAAAGCAAATGGTAGAGTTAATAGCAGTCTCCAAGCCATCTCTGTAATACCAAAGCATGCCAGGATAGCAGAGATTCCAAGTCAGGTTTGCATTCCAGTTCCTACTTGAAAGCCACTCTCTCATTGAGCTACAAAAGCTAAGGACACATTAGAACTTAGATACAAAACTTTAAAAGGTGGGGTAGAGGTTACAACAGGATATGGGAATCAAGATCTGCCCTTTTGGAACATTTCTCAGTGAAGAGCTGCATACCTGCTGTAGAGAACCCCTCCTCCACCTCCAAACTGGCTCAGCTACTATCCCTGCAGCCGTGCCAGGGTGCTAGGTCTGCTCAAGAAACCTTGAGATCCCAGCAACGTAACAGGCACCACCTGCACTGCTCCTCTTTGCTCTGGTTTGCATAGTTCTCAGTCTGCTTAGCACCTCCTCTAATGACTAAGTTGCAAGGTGCTCCTGGGCCAGGCTGGGTGGAGTTCCTAGGATTCAGACGTGCACTTGGTAAACAGGCACATTTCCTGTCTGAGTAGGACGAACTGCTGCCATCCTGGGCTTCATTATACTGGACCTGCAGCCTCTTTATCTTCTCATGGCATTGCTTTTGGCAATGCCCCAGTTGCTCTGCCACACGGTCATACGCTAGGGCATGCATGCAACAGTCAGCTAGCCATGATTGCTCTTCTCCCCAGATGGGAGACCTGAACCCACAAGGCAGCTTCAGGCCAGCTGGAAGCAAGCTCGTAGGATGGTCTCCTCTGAGCCAGGCCAATGATAAGTCTCAATTGCAAGAGTCTTTCAGTGCTGACACAGTGCTATACAAGGACCAGAGACCATGGGAGGAACATGTTTATAAAATAAAACTAAATTTTAGAATGGTATAATTTCAGGAAGAGTGTTATGAAATGGTTAGAGCAGAGGTCTAGGGGTCAGGATTCCTGGGTTCTGTTCTACCTTCTGCCTTTCCATTTGCACATCTATTACATGGGCACAGTTCCCACCTCCCAAGAGTGCTGGGAGGCTAATTATGTGCAAAATGCATTGAGATCTTTGCATGAATGGCACCAGGAGTGTGTATTTGCATTACCATAGCGTCTAGGAGCTCCAGTCATGGACCAGGGGTCTCAAAACACCACCAGCCTAACTGTTGTCAAGTTTGTTATAAAGCATCATTATTTGCCTCAGATTTATAACGGCTTTGGTCTGTTCAAAGACCTCACTGTTATGGCCACTGGACCCCCATTCAGAATATTCCTTGTGCCACGAATGAGTCGCTCCACTAAATTATTGTACAACAAGCATTGTCTCACCAAACCTTCGACCCACTTCAGCCTCTAGATTGTTATTTAGAAGATAGCTTAGTTACAGAAGAGTCAAGCTCACAGCCATCTCACAACTGTTTACATTAGCATGATCTCATGTTTCAACCGCTCTCAGCCATCTCGCCTCCCAGGAAATTGGCTCCTGGGTCCCTTTGCTTAATCTACAAGCTATTACTAAGATGCCAACATGCCCACAGGTATTGGGCTTGGCTCCTCTGCATCCAGGGCAGAGGAGAGCTGGCAACTGCTGTATCAGACCAACAATATTACCGTGAATTTTACAAGCCACCACACAAATAAACGTTGAGAGTTTCCCCTCCCAAAGCCTGCTGCACGCCATGCCTGGCTTGTAGGATTTCTGCAGCAGGTTGGAAGGGTAGCAAGACAGTAGACACTTCACTGCTAGCTCTGGAGCCTGGGTAACTAGTTCCATTTGGCCTGTGGAACATCACCTCTTCCTGCATCCAGGCTGGGTGAGTGCTTGGAGACAGTTTCTGGAGCAGTACGTCAAGGCAGAGGGGGAGGGAATTAAATTAAGGTCCTTCTCACTGTTCATAGCTCCAAGATGTCCCTCACATTTAGATCTGAGAAATATCTTAAGCTCAGAAGCAAGTCTAAAGAATCTCACCAGGGGAAGTTGCACTTCAGCAAGAGCTGAAGATTATGAAGTTGACCCTGGTGTGCTCGCGGCCAAAGTCTTTAAGATGCTGGCAGATGTGAAGCAGGCTCAGTGTGACATCAGGGCAAAGGCTAGTGAGTTCTCTCAGTCAGCAGAGCTTGTTTCACCAGTCCTCTTCTAATTCCAGCAGCTGTCCTGGATACCTCCCTCTCCATCAGACAGAAGCTAGGCGGCCTCCCCAGCAATCACTTTGGGAAGGCAGGAGATTAGCTGTTGCTGTCTTCAGCTTCACAGTAACTTTATAAATGGTTTAAAATCTGGTTATGATGGCAATCCTGATGGGCCAGGGATCATCTCTCGGGGTCTGTACAGCACCCAGCACCAGGCGGCCCCAGTCCCTCCAGGGCAGGGATTCTCTCTCTGGATCCATACAGTGCCCGGCACCATGGGGTCCCAATGGAGTAGCCAATCCTCCAGGATTAGCCTGGAGTCTCCCGGAATCGGCATTGATCTCCTGGTGACTATTGAAAGCATTCCGGGATTTTAATAGGATATTTTGAGAAAGTGACATTATGTCATGTTGGGGGGAAAAAAAAATCTCCCGAAATAACTTCAGTCAGAGTTGGCAACTCTAGGTCTCAGTGAGGACTTTGGGCTCTACCCTGATCGGTTTAAATCACGGGTGGGCTAACTTTTTGGCCTGAGAGCCACATCAGGGAATAGAAATTGTACGGAGGGCCATGAATGCTCACAGGAGGACCTTCTGGACCCCTTCTGAACAGGCCCATTCATGTGGGTTCAGCCACGCAACATCCACGCCGTGAGGTGGAGGGACACGACGTTGGGGTGCAAGAGTCAGCCGGGCTCCTGTGAGAAGTAGGTCCGGTCAGTTCGGCAGGGTTCAGGGAGAGATCGCTGACAAGCTTGATAACATCCCAAACTAGTGCTGGCGAGGCCATGCTGCGGGAATCATGATAATCTGCCCCTTGTCCCTCTTGATTTTCGGTAGGACCTTGCTGATGAGTGGAATTGGAGGGAATATATACATCAGGCTTCCTGCCCACGGCAGGAGGAAGGCGTCTGAGAGGGAGCCCTTGTCCAGAACAAAACCTGTGGCATCTCCTGTTCTGCCTGGTGGCGAACAAATCCACTTGGGGAGTTCCCCACCTCTGGAAGATCATGCCGGCTACCGCTGGGTGAGAGCCTCTTGGCAGATGGCTGAAGATCGTGCTCTGCCTTGCCTGTTCATGTAGAACATTGAGGCCATGTTATCCATGAGGACTCTGACCACTCTCCCCAACAGGTGAGGTAGGAAGATCACTCATGCTCTGCGCACCGCCCTGAGCTCTTTGATGTTTACGTGTAGCATCATTCCTCTGGGAACCACATACTCTGAGTCTGGAGGGTGCCGAGGTCCAAGGTCCGAGGCGTCCAAAACCAACTGAACTGACTGAGGAGTGCTGATGAAGGGAACTCCTTCCAGGACTTTCTTGGAGTCGGTCCACCATCGCAGCGAGCTAAGCACCGTTGCAGGGATGGTGACGATCTTCTCCAGGTGGTCCCTCGACTGGGAGTAGACTGTCACCAGCCATTGCTGCAAGGGTCACATCCGGAGCCTGGCGTGGCGCAACACATATGTACATGCTGCCATGTGACCTGGTAGGCACAGACAAATCCTGGCCATGGTCAGGGGAAAGGCAGAGACTTCCGCGATGAGGTCCATCAGTGCCCTGAATCTCTCCAGTGGCAGGAACGCTCTGGTGCAGGTCGAGTAGAGCACCGCTCCGATGAACTCAAACCTCTGTACCGGAACTAGCGTGGACTTTGTCATTCACCAACAGACCAAGGTGATGGCAGGTGGCTAACAGCATTGCGACATCCCTTTGGACCTAGCTCTTCTCCTGACTAGGCAGTCATCAAGGTACGAGTAGATCTAGACACCATGATGTCTGAGGTAGGCAGCCATCACCAACATGCACTTGGTAAATACCCATGGTGCTGTCGCTAGGCCAAACGGGAGGACCGCAAACCAATAGTAGTTGGGACCTACCATAAACCGGAGGAAGCATCTGTGACCCTCGAAGATGGTGATGTGAAAGTACGCATCTTTCAGATCGAGGGCAGCATACCAGTCTCCTGGATCCAGGGAGGGGGGATGATGGAGGCCAGGGCGACTATGCGGAACTTCAGCTTTGCTAGGAAGTGGTTCAGGTCTTGCAGGTCTAGGATAGGTCGTAGACTGCCCTTGGCCTTCAGGATTAAAAGTATCAGGAATAGAAACCTTTGTTCCTGAACCCCAGAGGAATGATTTCCACCGCATCTACCTACAGTGAGTGACCCCTCTAACATCTGCGTGAGGAGACTCTCGTGAGAAGGGTCCCTGAAGAGGGACAGGGAGGAGGGATGGGAAGGAGGGGTAGAAAGCATCTGAAGGGTGTAACCCCGCGCCACTTACTGAGGACCCATCGGTCCGATGTTATAGATGCCTATGCAGGGGAGAAAGGAGAAAGGCAGATGGCAAAAATAAGGGAGGACCTGGGTAGGAAGGTTTAAATAGCAGGACAACTACTTTGGTTCTCCAGGGTTCCTCACCCTCTCCAACAAGATTTTGATGATGCTGGGTGGTGGAAGGAAGCATAAAAGAGCTTTCTGAAATGGTGGCATTTTCACCAACCAAAGACACATGTCTGCAGACCAGATTGGGTTGCTTCATGGCTCCTCACTGAGCTGGAGTGTGTCCATAAAAAGCTCACTCATCCCGCGCCGAATGGCCAGAAACTCCATTTTATTCCTGCTGATGACAATTTGGTCATAATCCTACCCTGCACCTTCTACCCTGTGCACACAATGGCTCCCCAACCTCACCACATACAGATCCTCCCAGAGACCCACTGCTTCTGCAAAGCCCCCTCCCCCTTAATTCAAAAGTTATAGAAGGTAGCTTCTTTCTCTGGCTCTCCCAGAACAAACTTACTTCTCTAGTTCTGTCTTCTAGAGAGCATGGCCCGCTGGAGAGGGGACTGGCTCATCTGTGTATTGTACAGCACCAAGCACACTGTTAGCACATTACATAGAAATGGTGTGCACCAACTCTCACGCTGTGGTTTTCAAAAGCAATCCTTGAGGGGGCCATTTAGGGATCTGTGGAAAAAAAAATCTGTCTGGGGATTGGTCCTGCTTTGAGCAGGGGGTTGGACTAGATGACCGCCTGAGGTCCCTTCCAACCCTGATATTCTAGGATTCTATTCTACAATACTTCATGCACACACAATCTTTATTTTAGAGTCCATAGCCACTCAGTCTTCTGCTTACGCTCTCTCCCACTGCAAAATATTTGTTTTCCTTCACCATACCTCACAGGTCCTCTGAAACCATTCTTTGGTATTGGTATCTGATAATATAATACAGAGTGCAGCAACAAGCCATTTTGATCTTATTCCTAGCTTGCTGTTTTCTAGCAACCACATTCTAAGGTATCACAAATTCATCCTCGGAATCCTGAATTGTTCCATCCAACTTTAAACGACATGTGGCAGAAACTTCCCTTGTCCTTTCAGCAGATGCTGACATTTTCTACCCAGGGGGTTGAAAGGCATCCCGACTCAGCCACAAGCTCTTGTTCAGTTTCATCTCTGTGAAGTTTTCATCAGTTTTCACAGCACGGTTGTTGCTCTGATTCTACTGGCACTGAATGCCGCCAATTCAGACTCTGATTCCCTCCAAATTTCATCAACTCTCTTAGCAGCCTCATCAGGCACGGGATCCAAAAGGCCTGACTGCAACGCCCCTGTCTTGCCAACGACTGCAATGGAAGCAGCACTGGGCCCTGGGAGGTAGCATGAGGCTGCTGGGCACTGACTTGCCTTGAATCGTTCAAAAACATCATCAACTGGTGACAGACTCCATGGTCCAGCTGAGATCTCATCATGCCTGCTTGATGTGGTGTGCCTGAGGGATCCCTCTCAGGTTCCTCTTCTTGGTATTGCTGGCTGCTGTCTGGGCTTATAAAGCGGTCCTCTCTGCCACCGAATAATCAAGCAGTGATAGGTAACAGCTTACAAGCCACCAAGAAGTGGAGTTTACGTTCATGCCATGGCACATAAGTCAAACAAAACTGAGATCTCATTAGTTCCAAGTTCTTGCTGAGCAAGGATCCAACCCTACAGATTTCATTTGCCTGAACCTGTGCACTAAGTACACAGGATTACTTCCTGCATTCTACTCTGGCCTCTTTATACCACCCCAGCAGTGCAGAGGAGCCAGAAAGCTAGTGCAGCCTTCCAGCTGCGGAGTTAGCTGGCATGGGGGGAATCCCTGAGTGACAGTTTGCACCGCCAGGGCTTACTCACGGTGTGCCAGGGGTGTGACCAGAGAATGTTATACTGGAGCAATCCCCTGCTGTGTAGTGAGCTGTTGGGGGCTGTTGCTAGCTAGCATAGTTTACAGCAGATCTGGGACTACTCCAGGGACAGGGACAGAGACACTGTAGAACTAGTCCCAAGATTGCATTGCTGCAAATGGCTCCTTTGTGATGAGAATTCGGCCCCAAAGAGTCTGTTCCTCTGACATCACATTACCTTTTGAAATGGCGGCTCTGTTCCATTTCAAGACCATTTTCAAATACTGTAGGAAATACAGCTGGACCAAGCAACAAGAGTCAGTGCCATTGAAATGTGCTTTTGATTGTCTCAAAACTCAATTAATGAAGCTCATTGACTGTTGGAGTACGTGTTATCAATGTTACTGGAGTTCTTAGGACCCTACAGCAGACTTTCGCTTTTGAGCATTCTCACCAGATGGGGAAGAAGGAACCCGTATTTCCATAATCTCTCAAATTTATCTCACTGATATTTGATTCCAGTGGAGATATTAAGAAGGTGCCAATTATTGCTCCACAGTTAAGGCTGAGCTGAGTTTAAAAGCAGAGATTCAATCTCTTATTTTATGGATGAAAAAAATCAGAGAATCGTAGAAGATTAGGGTTGGAAGAAACCTCAGGAGGTCACCTAGTCCAACCCCCGGCTCAAAGCAGGACCAACACTAACTAAATCACCTCAGCCAGGGCTTTGTGAAGCCAGGCCTTTAAAACCTCTAAGGATGGAGATTCCGCCACCTCCCTAGGTAACCCATTC